>NC_134364.1:72832322-72875422 GCF_048569485.1 Anomaloglossus baeobatrachus | reverse complement strand
GGTGCGGGCAGCCGATCGGGTGGCAGATCGCGGAGGGCAGCGCGGCGGATCGGGAGGTGTGGGGGTGAGGGTGCGGGCAGCAGATACGAGGGGGTGGGCTGTGCGGGTGGCAGATCGCGGAGGGCAGCGGCGGATCGGGAGGGGTGAGGGTGCGGGCAGCAGATACAAGGGGTGGGGGTGCGGGTGGCAGATCGCGGAGGGCAGCGGCGGCGGATCGGGAGGCCGGTTTCATATAGTGCAATGGCAGCGCGGCAACTTCCGGGTCCCATGCTCCGGTCACATAACAGCATGGGACCGGATCTTGTCGCCCTGCCATTGCACTATGTACACTCACTGTGCTGGCGTGCTGCAGGGAACGGGGAAGTGAAGCTGATGGGGCGGTCACCGGCAACAGGTCCACTGTGATTGGAGACAGCGGTCACAAGGCCGATCTCTCCAATCAGAGCTACTGGAGCTGGGGGGAGGGTGATCCAGTGAGGTCACCCAGCTCCAGCCAATGGCCAGTGCTATAGCTGCACTGGCCAGGGCTGGATTTCAATGTTTCAGTCACTTCAGTGGCTGGAACATTACAGTGCTGTGATTGGTAGTGCGGCGTTCATCAGCCAATCACAGCCTCCGTAGGTCCGGGGAGGAGGCACCACCCCTCCTGAGGTCAGGTACAGGTCTCCTCCTCCCCGAATCTGCAGTTTATGCTAACTTTTCGCAGTCACCGAGCTCCGGTGCCGCGATTACGCCATACTGAGAATGATCCGTCCTTGTCGTTAAGGCCAGGGCACCATGACCGCATCTTTCCGCCCATGAGTCGTGAAGGGGGTTAAAATTATTAGGTCAGATTTGAGGTCATTGTGAAGGAGGATCTGATGGAGGCAACTCTATTTCTTACAACAAATTCATAGACTGCACAAATGTTATTTACTATGTCTTTTGTTGAAAACTGTTTTTTTGCCACTTACATAGTGTATTACATAGTGTTATATTAAAGCTATGTAAGTGGAAAAAAACAGTTTTCAACAAAAACATACTAAATAATAACATTTAGGATATTGCTTATAGTTAAGTGAAAAATGTATTGTAGTACACAATGTGAACATCAGACATTTAATCATTTTTATGGTACAATAATCAAGATATTAGAACATAAAATATATTTATTGATACAACTTTAGAACACAAAAAACTAGTAAATTGGTAAATATGTAATACAATATGTAATTTATTTATTTTTATATATATAGTATATATATATTACACATGCACACTATATATAGATATATATATATATATATATATATATATATATATTATATATGGTAATCTACTGTATATTACATAGTGTATTACATATTTACAATTTATTAGTTTTTTGTGTTCTAAAGTTGTATCCAATAAATATGTTTTAGGTTCTATCCAAATATCTTACTATTGTATCATAAAAATTATCAAATGTCTGATGTTCACATACACATGTCATGTACTTACAATAAGTTTTTCACTTAACTATAAGCAATATATGTAGGAGTCAGAGTCGTGGAGTCTGAGTCGGTGTAAGAGAAATTGAGGAGTCGGAGTCGAAGGTTTGGCTTACTCCACAGCCCGTGTGGTAATCCCAGGTCTATGGTCTGCCATGGCTGAAAATGTTTTGACCAAGAGTATTGTGTTCACATAGGCCTCTTTCACACAACCGTTTTCTACATCACTCACAATCCGTCGAATATGGGAATAAAAACGGCTCCAGCGCTGGATCCGTTTTTTTTTCATCGACTTGTATTAGCGATGGATGGTCTCACACGTTTTTTTTCTCTCTCTCTCTCTCTCTCTCTCTCCTCTCTCTCCCTCTCTCTCTCCTCCTCTCTCTCTCCCTCTCTCTCTCCCTCTCTCTCTCCCTTCTCTCTCTCCCTCTCCCTCTCCCTCCGCTCTCCTCTCTCTCGCTCTCCCTCTCTCTCTCCTCTCCCTCTCCCTCTCCCTCCTCTCGCTCTCCCTCTCCCTCTCTCCTCTCCTCTCCCTCCTCTCCTCTCCCTCTCCCTCGCTCTCCCTCTCCCTCCTCTCTCCTCTCCTCTCCCTCTCTCTCCCTCTCCTCGCTCTCCCTCTCCCTCTATCTCCCTCTCCCTCTCCCTCGCTCTCCCTCTCCCTCGCTCTCCCTCTCCCTCTCCCTCTCCCTCTCCCTCTCCCTGCGCTCTCGCCTCCTCTCCCTCTCGTCTCCTCTCCTCCCTCTCCCTCTCTCTCGCTCTCCCTCTCTCTCGCTCTCCCTCTCTCTCGCTCTCCCTCTCTCTTCGCTCTCCCTTCCTCTCCCTCTCCCTCTCCCTCTCTCCCTCTCTCTCCTCTCCCTCTCCTCCCTCTCCTCTCTCTCTCTCTCACCTCTCTCTCTCCCTCTCTCTCCTCCCTCTCCCTCTCCTCTCTCTCCCTCTCTCTCTCCTCTCCCTCTCCCTCTCCTCTCCTCTCCCTCTCCTCTCTCTCTCTCTCCCTCTCTCTCTCACCTCTCCCTCTCTCTCCTCTCCCTCTCTCGCTCTCCCTCTCTCGCTCTCCCTCTCTCGCTCTCTCGCCCTCGCTCTCGCTCTCCCCTCTCTCTCGCTCTCCCTCTCTCTCGCTCTCCCTCTCTCTCGCTCTCCCTCTTCTCTCGCTCTCCCTCTCTCTCGCTCTCCCTCTCTCTCGCTCTCCTCTCTCTCGCTCTCCCTCTCTCTCGCTCTCTCCTCTCACTCTGGCTCTCCTCTCTCTCGCTCTCCTCTCTCCTCGCTCTCCCTCTCTCTCGCTCCTCCCTCGCTCTCGCTCTCTCTCGCTCTCCCCTCTCTCTCGCTCTCCCTCTCTCGCTCTCCCTCTCTCTCGCTCTCCCGCTCTTCACACATCAGTTTTACCACAATCTGTGTTGCATCAGTCAAAAAACTGATGTGTGAAAGGGGCCATAGCCTACCATGAACCTTTACAACCGCTCCATCATTTTGACCCTTTTTGTCTATAACATTATTGTTGGTATCAGCACAAGGTCAGACAAATTAATATAATATACAGAACATTTCTTGATTTCCTTTCCACTACAGAATATAGACTGCTGTTTTCGACATCCTGTAGTCTGTTAGTGGTACATCAGGTCAGCCAGTTTGATATTTTTTTTCCTCTGCTGGATCCATTTACAGATCACTAGATTTCCAGTCCATCTTGTCCCAATTTAGCCAGTTATCTTCTCTCCACTACATACTTTATTCTGGGACCCCTCATGACTCCTAGATTGGGGATCTGATGTTCCCTGATAAATATAATGATGGTCGTGCATGTCACCCCTGCTTTATTCATATCCAGTGTAACAACGTGTCCTCTTTAGAAGTTTATTAGACAATTGTGCTCCTTTATGGCAGGGTGTCACCGTTTCCGTCTGTCCTCTATCAAAAATTTTCAGTAAAGTCCTTTAAAAGTAACCTATTCCTCCCAGAAACACCTATTTACTTGCAGCTATAGTAGCAATCTATGGCGTTTAAATCAAGTCTGGCATTTTCACTGGAGCAGCGGCTACAGGGAGAAAACTAAATGATATCCTCCCCTGCAGCCTCTTGTTTACAGTCATTTTAGAAGCGCAGGAAGCGGTTACAGTCACAATCACTATACAGAGAGCTCACTGTAATCACTTCCCACCACATTAATTGATAGCTTGCCCTTAATACTTGCTGCTGAGCAGGCGGTCAGTCAGTGTGCCTGCATTTTTTGGGGAGAAAGCATTGGTTCATGTATTTATTTTCTTTAAATATGCAGCATGTCAATTTCTATTATGGAAACATTAGATTTTTTTCTTAAATCCTCATTTTTTGCTGTTAATTTTTCTCATTGTGTCTCCCATATAAAGCGGCGGATATCTGATGTGACTGTTTTATCGTCGGCGGCAGAGATTATACTCCAGCAGAGTCTTTAGTAAGGATTTAGCCTTTATTGTTTTGACCACGTTGATACAGTGAAAAGGATTTGCTGACATTGGTGTACAGCGGATTTCAGGCTGGGGTTAGTCCTCGCACAGCTGCCCCCACGCAGTTCAGCTCACAGTCTGCTTCCTCACTTGGCAGGGCGGTTTGCAAATGTTATCTGCTTGATAAATTTCTGCAAGAAAGGATGAATGATTAACCATTGGACGGAGGGAGCGGCCTGGACAGGAAATGACTGATAAGCAGTTCATTGAGCGCTGCCGCGGATTAACTCCCTCTTTGCCACAAATAGACTTCAATTTATCGCGCTTTGATAATTTCGTATTGTCGACGGTTTATAAATGCCTGATTTTTATTATTTAAAAAAAATTGCACATTTTGTTCAATTCTCAATCTCCTCTAAAATACCTGCTTGAGTAAACCAGTCAAAGTGTCAAATACATATTGATTCATGATGAGCGGGCACTACCATGCTCAGGTGCTCAGTACTCGTAACTAGTGATGAGCGAGCACTACCATGCTCAGGTGCTCAGTACTCGTAACCAGGGCTGTGGAGTCGGAGTCGTGGAGTCGGAGTCGGAGTTCATTTTGGTGGAGTCGGAGTCGGAGTTGGAGTCGGTATAAAATGCACCCGACTCCGACTCCTAAAATATATAATAAATTGGGGACAGGAGTGCAATGCAGAATGTGCTGAATATTTACTAAATAATAACATTTAGTATAATGCTTATATTTAAGTGAAAAATTTATTGTAGTACAATGTGAACATCAGACATTTAATTGTTTTTATGATACAATAATCAAGATATTTGGATAGAACATAAAATATTTATTGGATACAACTTTAGAACACAAAAAACTAATAAATTGTAAATATGTAATATTATATATATATACACAGTGTATATACACACACAAGATATATATGTAATCTACTGTATATTACATAGTGTATTACATATTTACAATTTATTACAGTTTTTTGTGTTCTAAAGTTGTATCCAATAAATATATTTTATGTTCTATCCAAATATCTTGATTATTGTATCATAAAAATTATTAAATGTCTAATGTTCACATACACATATTCATGTACTACAATAAATTTTTCACCTAACTATAAGCAATATATGTAGGAGTCTGAGTCTGAGTCTGAGTCTGAGTCTGAGTCTGAGTCTGAGTCTGAGTCTGAGTCTGAGTCTGAGTCTGAGTCTGAGTCTGAGTCTGAGTCTGAGTCTGAGTCTGAGTCTGAGTCTGAGTCTGAGTCTGAGTCTGAGTCTGAGTCTGAGTCTGAGTCTGAGTCTGAGTCTGAGCCTGAGCCTGAGTCTGAGCCTGAGCCTGAGTCTGAGCCTGAGCCTGAGTCTGAGTCGGAGCCTGAGCCGGTGCAAGAGAATTTGAGGAGTCGGAGTCGGAGTCGAAGGTTTGGCTTACCGACTCCACAGCCCTGCTCGTAACTAGTGATGAGCGGGCACTACCATGCTCAGGTGCTCAGTACTCGTAACTAGTGATGAGCGAGCACTACCATGCTCAGGTGCTCTGTACTCGTAACTAGTGATGAGCGGGGCACTAACCATGCTCGAGTGCTCTGTACTCGTAACTAGTGATGAGCGGGCACTACCATGCTCGAGGTGCTCAGTACTCGTAACTAGTGATGAGCGGGCACTACCATGCTCAGGTGCTCAGTACTCGTAACTAGTGATGAGCGAGCACTACCATGCTCAGGTGCTCTGTACTCGTAACTAGTGATGAGCGGGCCACTGCCATGCTCGGGTGCTCAGTACTCGTAACTAGTGATGAGCGGGCACTACCATGCTCGGGTGCTCAGTACTCGTAACTAGTGATGAGCGCGGCACTACCATGCTCGGCGTGCTCAGTACTGGTAACTAGTGATGAGCGGGCACTACCATGCTCGGGTGCTCAGTACTCATAATGAGCAGTTGGACACTCAGAAGGGTGCGTTTCGAGTACCTGAGTATAATGGAAGTCAGTGGGGAATTCGAGCATTTTTAAGGAAAATACTTGTCTCCCATTGACTATTATACTTGGGTATGTGAGTCGAGCACATCCAAGCATCAACTGCTCAGTATGAGTATCGAGCATGGTAGTGCTCGCCCATCGTTACATATTACATGTTATCTAAGCTTTTGGTATGGTTTAAATAGTCTATTTTCATCAACTTTAGTCTAATATTTAGGGACATCTTTACTGCAATTAAAAAAAATACACTTGTGAGATGTGAAAAGCATTTCTTGGTGGCAGTGTACCCTGGCTGATCAGTTTCTGAATTAATGGTGCCGTCCGCTATTGAAAGTGAAGTATGGGCCATAGTATATTATTTGTTCCCCTTATTCAATGAGGACTCAGCCAGTGGAGAGTCGGAGCCTTGTTTGTTTTTGATTAGTTGGGTCTTGTTGGCCACCAATGATCACCACGTCTACACAATCTGTCAGATGGTTTTAGTCTTTTGCGGTAATTTAATTAATTTTTCTAGGGAACAATCTTGTGTCTTCCTGGCTCTTGATTTTAGTTTGGCCTTTGTTTTTCCGATTCTTCGGCCTCATCCTCTGGTTATTGTTTCTGATAACATGGCTGATCCTTTCTCTGACTTTGCATCTGGACTATGGCTACAGATGGATCTTGACTTGTCTTTGGCTATGGTATTACAACTACAACACCGCTGGCATCTTGTGAGGTGTCTTCTGCTTTGATAATTAGTGGGCACGCCGGTGTATAAAAGACATTTTGGGTATGTACTTTGAGGGTATGTTCCCACTGTGTTTTTCGTCTTTGGAGACTATGGGGTACAAATTGAGGAGTTCTCCAAATCCTCTTCAAAAACTTTTCAGAATCTCAGCAAATGCACACCCTAATTAGGTCTGGGGCTAATCAAATCCACACCCAAAAGTGTGCGTTTTGAAGGCATTCCTGGCGGCGGTTCTGGCCTAATCCAGATTTTCTTCCCTTGGTTAGTATGTACCGTAATTTTCGAAGAGTTGGATTCCTTCTGTTATTACCAACACAACTCAACCGTGCTCTTAATTACCTGGCGTACAATGCTACGTTTCCGTTTCAGTGACCTCTGCATGGTAAATGTATCGCTGGACCTTGATTCCACCAAGTGTCAGACCGGAGAGGCAGGGGTCCACCAGTAACATTGACTCTGGGGACACTACATGCAAATATTACATTCACAAATTTACCCGTGCTTCTATATAATAATATACTGGGTGGTTTGTAAAATTAATACTGAGCTGCTTCCCTTGTCTGTACATAGCGAAACAAGTGTATTGTGCCTACTATTGATCATGGTGATGCAGAAAAGGGCCCACCAGAGGATTCTCCTGCTCTCCTGCCGGCCAGTCCAAGCCTTATTCCACCAGTAAATTACCAGCACAGTGGTCAGCTTCTGTTTTTATGGACTGATTGGCCAGTCAGCTAACCCCATTGATATTTTAACATAGGAACTCCCTCCTGTGTCAGACCCAAACCAAAAGTGAAGCATGATATCTGAAGACCAGGCTTATCCTTCAGGTCAGCAGCTGCGGTTTAGGTGACACACTATCCTATAAAGTCATTGCACGAATATTTTGGATATAGCTCGTCAGTGTTTGTTCTTCCCGGATGTGTCTCCCGCATGTTCCACATCGCTTGGTGTTCATAGTTAACATACTTTTGACGTGTTATGGCTTCCCAGCGGATTTTCTTTCTCATTGCTCTGTGTTTTCCCTCCTCTTTCTTCTTCCACTGTTCTAACCCTTTTTTTCCCCTCCACCATCCGGTTTGCACCCTCCACCCCCACCCCAGCTTTTACGCTTCTTTGCCATGAAAGAAATCCCTGGTGTTGATAGAAAGCTGGTGGTAGGCGGGAGCTGGTTATGAAGAAATAGGTTAACCATGTGCCTGAGGGGTTTGAGAACAGACTGAAGAAAGTAAATGGGAAAAAAAACTTCCTGTTTGTTTTATGTAATAGAAGGGAGACATGCAACTTTTCTTAAAAGGAAAGAGCAGTCTGTGTTAACCCCTTGGCTTCTAGTTATCCACACATAAGTGTTATCCTGTCGTCAATTTTATATATATATATATATACATATATATATATATATATATATCTCCTAACTGGTATTTTTCTATGTTTCTATATTTTTTGCAATTCCATATGGGCCATTAAGGGTATTGACCTAAGGCAACTTTGAAAGTTAGGAGTTAGTAACTATACACTATCAAGCCAGGACTAAACTACAATTTGGGTAGTGTGCTCCATACTGGATCGAGAATTGGGGTAACCGGTTACGCTGTCTATAAGGATGTCTGTTTACACTCTATTTGGTTGAGTATTGTGCTGTCTTGTTACTCTTTATTTGGTTGAGTATTGAGGTGTCTGGGCACGCTCTGTACATGGTTGAGTATTGAGGTGTCTGGTTACACTCTTTATTTGGTTGAGTAATGAGGTGACTGGGTATGCTCTGTATTTGGTTGAGTATTGGGCTGTCAGGTTACACTCTGTATTTGCTTGAGTATTGGGGTACTCGGGTACGCGCTGTACTTGGTTACGCGCTGTACTTGGTTGAGTATTGTGCTGTCTTGTTACGCTCTTTATTTGGTTGAGTATTGAGTTGTCTGGGCACACTCTATTCAGTTGAGTATTGGGCTGTCTGGTTATAGTCTGTATGTGGTTGAGTATTGAGGTGTCTGGGCACGCTCTGTACATGGTTGCGTATTGGGGTACTCGGGTACGCGCTGTACTTGGTTACGCGCTGTACTTGGTTGAGTAATGAGGTGTCTGGGCATGCTCTGTATTTGGTTGAGTATTGGAGTGTCTGGTTACGCTCTGTACTTGGTTGAGTATTTGGGTGGTCAGGCACACTTTGTACTTGGTTGAGTATTGGAGTGGTCGGGTATGCTCTGTACTCGGTCAAGTATCGCAAATGCTTGGATACTATTTTTAGGGTACAATCCCACTTGCTGAAATCTCATTCACCTACAGCAGAGAACATTTGCAGTAAAAATTCCCAGGAACTCGGATCCACGTATTTGTGCCGTAGAAGATTTTCCATTGTGGGGTTTTACAGTTCAAAGGTCCCGTGGGAACATATCCGAGTTTTTCCTGTTTGTAGCTTTTGTCACTAGAAATGTACCCGGATCTCCTTATTTAGGAATATTTCACTGTGACTCCGCTAGTGGCATCTGTTCCTGTTCTTGATGGAGAAAAGATTGGAAGGGAAATTAGAGCTTTCCAAGCCCTATGTAGAGACTGAACAAGCCATGTGTCCGTAGGTTGTATGCACACGGGGTCTTCCAGGTGGGTCTGATCCGAACCCTGCGCTTCGAAAATACTCAATTTTTGCCAGAGCTGTATATTCATTAAGTGACCACTGCAAAATTGTCAGTTTTTCAGATTTTTCTCTTTTATAGGTATATTTTTGAGTAAATTGTTCTTTTATTCTATAAACTACTGACGGCATCTCCGAATTTCCGACAAAAAAAATTTGTATTTATTTTCTGAAACTGAGAAATGGCCAACATAACAAAACAATTCATTGCTTTCACATCTGAAATAATGGCAAGAAAACAAGTTCATAATCATTTAGAAACAACAATACTAATAATGTTTTACCTCAGGAAGAGTTCAGAAATCAATTTTTAGTGGAATAACCATGATTTTTAATCCCAGCTTTCATGCGTCTTTGCTGCTTTCCACCAGTTTTCACACTGCTTTTGGGTGACTTTATGCCTCTCCTGGTGCAAAAATGTCAGCAGTTCTTTGATGGCTTGTGACTATCCACTTCCTCTTGATTACATTCCAGAGGTTTTCAATGGCGTTCAGGTCTGGAGATAGGGCTGGCAAGGACAGGGTTTTGATGTGGTGGTCCTTCATGCACACATTGATTGATTGACCTAGCTGTGTGGCATGGCGCATTGTCCTGCTGGAAATAAAACAGTCCTCAGAGTTGGGGAACATTACCTGAGCAGAAGGAAGCAACTGTTTTTCCAGCATAACCCTCCATGCGGCTTGATTCATACAATCGAGTTTAATCTGCCCAATTTCAGCCTTGCTGAAGCATCCCCAGATCATCACCGATCCTCCAAAAAAATTTCACAGTGGGTGCAAGACACTGTGGCTTGTACGCCTCTCCAGGTCTCTGTCTAACTATTAGACGACCAGATGTTGGACAAAGCTGGAAATTACTCATCAGAGAAGATTACCTTACTCCAGTCCTCTATGGTCCAATCCTTATGGTCTTTGACAAACGTCAGTCTGGCTCTCCTTTGCTTCTCATTGATGAAAGCCTTTTTTCTAGCTTTACATGACTTGAGCCCTGCTTCTAGGAATCTGTTATGAACTGTTCTTGCTGTGCACTTCACCCCAGCTGCCATTTGTCATTCCCTATGTAGATCACTTGATGTCATCCTGCGATTGCTGAGTGACATTCAAATAAGATGACTATCATCCCGGTCAGTGGAGAGTCGCTTTCGCTCTCTGCCGGTCTGTATTCTGGTGGAATTCAACTGACACTGGCATGGAATGGCTGTCAGACATGTAGAGAAGCTGATTTTTATAAAAATGTGCAGTGGTCTCTTAATTTTTGCCATAGCTGTATGTAAAAATGACTTGCTGTGTATGTGTTCTGGCTTTTGAACGACTAAAAGAGGCAACCTTACCATTCTTCAGGTGTTTTCTGCTCTGAAGACCTTCACAAAGGACGCCCCAAAGAAGCCCGGGCATCTTTTTCCGCATTTTTCCTTGGCTTCAAAAACCTCTGGCAAATTCTTCATTGTTGTGTGGAGAGAAAAAGTAACCGGAAAATGACAATACAAAGTTGATCCAAAAACTATGCAAAAAAAGCTTTAAAAAAAAATGCAAGTGGTAAAAAACAACAAACAAGAGCTCCGGAAATGGACAGAATGGTGCAAAAAGAAAAAATGTTCCAGGAAAAAAAAATAGACACATGTCCTGATGGGTTTTACTCTTGGAAACCTTGATGGATTCACCACCATTTAAAAGAGGTGTGCACAGACCCTTAGCGTGGGCTTTCTATGGGGATTTTGGAGCAGATTCTACTTCAAAATCCACATCAAAAACTACAGCGGAACCTCGGTTTACGAGTAACCCGGTTTGCGAGTATTTCGCTATAAAGCTTGCTGTAAATTTGTAACTCAGGTCCATATCTATACGCGAAACGGCCGTCGTCTGTGAGGGGGGCCCGCTGTCGGCTCTGCTCCTGACGTTTTATTGCACCATGTTTCAATGAAGACTTTTTGCTGGATTCCGGTGAGTGCCGCCCTTTTTTCTGAATTGGATTCTGCTCCGTAACTATTATCCTACTGGACGTGCACCACCTTACCATTTCACGTTGAGGATCCCTGTCCACACTCCGTTTAAAGCATTAAGGCTGATGCCTGGGGGTGGCTAATTGCGGAAATTTTTCTTCTTTGGTATTGTCTAAATTTGTAACTCAGTTTACGAGCAAGCTTTGCTGTACGTGCAAATATCGCACCCACTTCTGGTTCCCTACTTTAACCGCGCTCTAACCCGCTCTTGCAGTCCGCACAAGCACGCACACACACATATTATGCTCACCTTACCTTCCGTTCCCTCGCCGACCTCATGGTTCTTGTAGTTCGCCGGTACAGGATGTGTATTGGGTAACCATCGCGACAAGGGAGGAACTTCCGCTGTCAACCGCTACTCAAAGGATGCGCGCTGACCAATCAGAGGCAAGTGGCTCCTGCCTTTGACGTCAGCGCGCTGGCAGCGGAAGTTCCTCCATCGTCGTGATGGTTATATTTCAGCTTAACGATCTACATCAAAAAGGTTTGTTTGAATAAACCTTTATATCTTTCATTGTAGCCTAGTAATTCGTATTGTATATATGAAATGTTCATACCCATGTTGTAGCCGTCTCGGCACACGTTCTGCGGAGGGATCGGGGCCCTTTAAGCGTGCGTCTGACACGGTTATGTAACCATTTCCTAGCTCCCGGCTGTAAGTGAATGAGACAAGGATGCACAGAGCTCGCCATTCAGCCTTCCTGCGAGAAAAGTGCACGCAGCATAATTGAAGGAAATAGACTGTCAAACACTGGCACCTTTCAAAATCTAGCTGTAAAGCCATGGGCATAAACAAGACCTAGTACATGAGATAACCCTTCTGTGGAGTGCCAGCACCCAGCCACCACAACAGACGCTGCATATTGTACACATGCTAATATGCTGTGCCCAGCGTCCATTCACAAAACATTGTTTGGAGCATTCATGAGCAATTCTTATTTATTACCCTTGTTGAATTGACGCTGATTTTTTCATCATCTAGATTAAACTTGCTGAATGTATAGATGTAAGAGATCTAATAGGACAGGTCACACTATCCTCCTCAGACAAGTTCTGAGAGCGTCTCCTGGGGCGGCGGTTCTGGTTCTCCTGGAGCGGCGGTTCTGGTTCTCCTGGGGCGGCGGTTCTGGTTCTCCTGGGGAGGCGGTTCTGGTTCTCCTGGGGCGGCGGTTCCGGTTCTCCTGGGGTGGCCTACTGACCCCCCTCCTACATACATGAATACTTGGCTGATATCCATGTGTTCAGCCCATTTTAATGTATATGGGGTGCCCGCTTTGCCTGAGTCGGGGGTTTGCCCGCTTTGCCTGAGTCGGGGGTTTGCCCGCTTTGCCTGAGTCGGGGGTTTGCCCGCTTTGCCTGAGTCGGGGGTTTGCCCGCTTTGCCTGAGTCGGGGGTTTGCCCGCTTTGCCTGAGTCGGGGGTTTGCCCGCTTTGCCTGAGTCGGGGGGTTTGCCCGCTTTGCCTGAGTCGGGGGGTTTGCCCGCTTTGCCTGAGTCGGGGGGTTTGCCCGCTTTGCCTGAGTCGGGGGGTTTGCCCGCTTTGCCTGAGTCGGGGGGTTTGCCCGCTTTGCCTGAGTCGGGGGGTTTGCCCGCTTTGCCTGAGTCGGGGGGTTTGCCCTGTACACTTTTTCTACTGACCCCCTCCTACTATATACATGAATTCTTAGCTGGTATCCATGTGTTCAGCCCACTTTCATGTTTGGGTCCTTTAATCCAAATAATTCATGAACAACTGCACCAAACCGCCCTGTATGACCGAATGGAAATCTTTGAGTGAGAGTGTGAGCGGTCTCATCTTGTTAGAGGACTTGTCGCCGGGTCAGTAGTCAGTTTTTGCTCTTCTTTTATTTGCGCTGCTCCCCCTGAATAATCAGTTTTTAGATTTTTTTTTTTTTTTTTTATCCGCCATACTATTGGTTTGCAACTTTTTGTGTTTACTAAGGGGCCGGTGCTCTCAGGGTTAAGGTACAGCGCAATCTAAAGACACGCCCTCAGGATATCCTGTAAGCCACACCCCCTTGTCAAAAATAAAGTAGCACTAGATAAGAGTTCATATTTTGAGAACCGTATGGCAGATTTATATAAACTAAAAAAACAATACTCAGGGGAACAGTGAAAATAAAACAAGAGCAGAAAAGGCCAACTACCGGTGTCAGGTCCTCATTAAAGGGGTGGTCCATCTACGGATATTGTTAAGGAAACGTTAAATTATATTCTTTAGATATTCGCCGATATATCTAGGTCCGCTTTTTCAGTTCCATGTCAGTTTTGTACCGGTTCTCTGTGTCTTCTCCATTGCTATATCTAGATTAGCTGTAACATAGAAGGGGCTGGTGTAACGTGCTGTATAAATTGAGCCAGCCCCCTTCAAGGGCATCACTCACACAAGATGGGGGATAGCCGCTATGATGGGTCATAATGAACACTGGAGTGGAACCAGTACAGTGAAGAGGAAAAAGGGACGAGTAGATTAGTAAATTCAATTTTTTAACATTTCATTCCAATTTGTATGTGTTTTAAAAGCTCCTGTAACGCACCACTCCAGCATACACCGTTACAGTGCTGCTTTAAAGGGGTATTCCCATCTCCAAGATCCTATAGTAGGTGTAATAATAATATTAGCAAATATCTCCAATTAGAAATGAAGTATAGTTCTCCTGATTAGCTATGCCACTTACCTCATGTGCAGGGCATTGCAGGACCTTAGGTATCCATGATTACAACCATGCATACAGTGATACTTACGGTATTTTTCGTATTATAAGATGCAACCCAAATTAAGAGGGAAAAAAAGGGGTCCGTTTTTATAATCCGGTGGTCTCTTACCGGTGGTAGAGCGGGGTCACAGGAGGTAGGGGCGGTGGTGGAGCAGGGTGATGCTATAGGCGGTGCAGTGGGTGTCCCAGATGCTCGCGGCGCTGTGAGGCAGGCAGCATCCAGAAACTGTCTACGGTGTGGGCTTCAAAGAAATGGCGCCTGGAGTAGGCGCGTGTGCTGGTTGAGATAGCGGCTGAATGATGAGATGAAATCTCCTCTGTGCACGCACCACCTCCAGGCGCCATTTTTCTTAAGTCCACTGCTGGGAGATCAATGAGCCAGAGGCAGCGTGTGCGCAGATGAGACCTTGAGCTGGGAACTCCATTTGCGCACGCGCTGCCTCCGGGCGCCATTATTTGAAGCCGACATTTTCATGATGGCCCCTGCCTCACCACCCGCAGCACAGCAGCCCCCAGCCCCTGCAGCATTCATTGCCCCTGCTTCTTGCTACCGCTTTCCACCACCTCCCGGTAAGCTACATTCGAATTATAAGACGCACCCCTCATTTTCCTCCCAAATTTTTGGGATGAAATTTGCTCCCAAATTTTTGGGAGGAAAAGTCTTGTTATAATCTGAAAAATAAAGTAGTTAGTTGATGGTGATCGTAACCATGGATCCCTAAGGTCCTGCAATGCCATGCACATGATGTAAGTGACATAGCTATATCAGGAGAACTATACTACATTTCTAATTGAAGGAATTTGCTAATATTATTATTACACCTACTACATATTGGGATAGGATCTTGGGAGATGAGAATTCCCCTTTAAATGTAAGTCCGCTATATACTCCCCTTCCAGTGTCTTCATCTTCTATCACCGCCGCTCCAGTAGCTCTGCTGTGATTTGTGACCTGCCGCCAGATCCAGCGTTTCATGGAGCTGCAAGGCACAGCTCAGTACAAGTCTATGAGAGCCTCATTCTGGCCTGATAGAGATGCATTGAGTAATTGTGTTGTAACTTCTGACTTCCGGACAGTCAGATTTACAGTCACAAAATGGCAACGCAGGAACGGAGCAACGTTGGTAAAAGGGTGAGTATATGGCAGATTTAAAGGGCCACTCCAGTGCTGAGAAAGCAAATAGATGCTGGAGTGGTGCTTTAAAAAGAATGGAGGCAGGTTATGCATCATGAGAATGGAGACAGTTCCTGGACTTATTAGTTTAGCAAACTTTCTCGAGATGTATTGTGCTATAACGTGCCATGGATTTCTGATGGAGACCCCATAACATGTACATTTCCTATAAGTCCTGGGTTGTAAAGGTTAGATCAGCAGTTGGGAATATTCTGTGTGATGGGGCATGGTCGTGTATGTGATAGTCACCTGTTTTCTCACTTCTTTTCCCGTTCTCCGGCTCTAATTTTCCTGTGTTTGTCTCTTACAGTGACAGTTATGCACGCGTGCGAGCTGTGGTGATGACACGAGATGACTCGAGTGGCGGGTGGTTGCCACTTGCAGGAGGGGGACTCAGCAGTGTCACCGTGTACAAAACTTCCCACTCTGAGGAGAACAGTACTGCAGACTTTCTTGTCCATGGAGAGAGACTCCGCGATAAAACGGTAAGAGAAATGGTGCAAGGAAGGGTCTGTAGATTTCACATTCCAAGCATTGTCCTCCAGATCTCTCAGCAGACACCAGACTGCCTTGTGTCAGCCTCCGTCCCCAGCATTGTCTGCAGAGTACATGCTGTGTACACTTGATGGGTCTGCGGAGTACAGGCGGCGCACCCTTGATGGGTCTGCAGAGTACATGCTGTGTACCCTTGATGGGTCTGCAGAGTACAGGCTGTGCACCCTTGATGGGTCTGCAGAGTACAGGCTGTGCACCCTTGATGGGTCTGCAGAGTACAGGCTGTGCACCCTTGATGGGTCTGCAGAGTACAGGCTGTGCACCCTTGATGGTTCTGCAGAGTACAGGCTGTGCACCCTTGATGGGTCTGCAGAGTACAGGCTGTGCACCCTTGATGGGTCTGCAGAGTACAGGCTGTGCACCCTTGATGAGTCTGCAGAGTACAGGCTGTGCACCCTTGATGGGTCTGCAGAGTACAGGCTGTGCACCCTTGATGGGTCTGCGGAGTACAGGCTGTGCACCCTTGATGGGTCTGCGGAGTACAGGCTGTGCACCCTTGATGGGTCTGCGGAGTACAGGCGGCGCACCCTTGATGGGTCTGCAGAGTACAGGTTGTGTACACTGCAATTTTCATGTAGTTTATCATTATGATACTAGTGCCCCGCCACATGAACCGCTATTCCCCTCTTGGCCATAAATATCTGAGATGTGAAGACATATGGGTCCTTCCATGAGCTGAAGCAGACTTGGCCTTTGATACATAACCCAGGTTACCTCTTTCACCTGAAAGACCACCATGTAATGCTTATTTCTCTTCCGTTATAGAGGAAATATTGCAGCCTTTCCCGGCAAAATTGTTTTCAGGGGTTTCAGGAGCAGATAATCTGGTGTAATCAGTTGACCTGATGCATATCCGCTTCTGTCGGCCATGACAGTGGTTCATGTCTGCTGGAAGAGAAGTAGCACTTACCTTGCGACGTCCGTGGCTCTTCATTTGATTAGCAAGCCTGGTAATCATTGCACCAAGACCCATGTGACATCATGCCAGGCTGGCTAATGAAAAAAGAGCCATGGTTGTCGAAAGGTAAGAGGTGGTTCCCCAGTTCCCATTTAGTGGCCAGTGACCACTGTCGTGCCTGATGGACTGGGATGTCCAAATCGATTCATCCCAACTCTAGTATTTGGCCATCATTTTTGATCTCCGGCTTCACGGGGACCGTTTCTCCATCACGTTGATTTTCCTTTTCAATAACCTTCCTTTAAATGCAATAGTAATACTTATTTTAGTACAGTAAATGGCTTCTGGTGTCATGGATCTCACTTCAAGAAAACGTGCTTGTAGTCCTTGGTCACCATGCCTGTTGCTGAGTACTTGTCTCCATGGCGACGGTGCACCGTCTCCGACAGAGGATAATGAGTCTGTAGGAGATGGGCTGGTAGTAGTGGATGAAAGCTACAAGATCCTGCATGTCTGATCCCCGTGTGCTGTGAGATCTGAAGGGCTTTGTTGGTCATGTTTTGGTTATAGGGTTAGGTCGGCGGGGATGAAAAACCCTTAAACTTGAACATTATGAGTCCACAACAAATAGATTTCCACCTTCTGGTATTCGGGAGGTAGCCCTGTGCCTCAAAATAAAGAAATCATGGTATGTTCTAGATCATTGGTCAAGTGTGACCTTGGGCCACCATTCCTGTCCAGGATGAAAGGTCTACAGATGACCTGTAATCCCCTTAACACAACTCAGAAGGTGTTCCTCTACTTTTATAACCCTGTAAGTAAACAAGATGGACAATTGCAAATTCTCCTCTTAAAAAGTCAATGTCTTGATGAGAGTATTTAGTCAAAACCAGAGTCTTCTCCAGAAAGGTTAATACCCATCAGCTGTTTTTTGCAGTTCTTGCCCCTTGTCGGTATAAAGTACTGTCTGGCCGGATGAGAGGCTTTCGACGGAGGTTTAGATGCTAGTTTGCAAAGCTGTATATGTAGATGCAGTGCGCCATGAGGAAAAGGTATGCAAATAAGCTCTCCTCCGAAGGGAAAAGCTGGCTTTTTAGTGCATCACTAAACAGTCAGACATTGAATTCTAGGGTAGCTTCGATAGTTTTTGCTCATCTTTTCTCATGTCCTAGTTCATCAGCCATGACAGTGCTATGTGACCACTACATGGGAACAGGAGGACCGCCTTTTACCCGCCGACAACACCCTTGACTCTTCTTTTGGTTAGCCAGCTTGGCGCAGTGTCATTGTTTCAGCGTCACGCTATTGTGACATCAGGTCAGCAAATCAAGAGAAAAGCCGGGGTTGTCGGCAGGTAAGAGGCGCTAATCCCAATACCATTCAGTGGCTACAGACGACTCTCATTTCTGATTAGAATAAGATGTGTGATTGATTCACCCCAACTCTAGTAACTGCGCCCAATGAGCACTACAGAGCCAATTGTCTTTCTCTGATAGGAGAGCTATTTATCAGCCCTTTTTTTCCTAGGTAGTATACAGGTCTCCTGACTTCAGCTTGTCAGTCTCCATAATCCTAAAGATTCGTCATACATGGAAGTTACCAGTTGGTGATTAGCCGTAAAACAGACCTCAGGTTGCCGGGAGCCGTAGCGTGTTGCCGGGACCCGTAGCGTGTTGCCGGGACCCGTAGCGTGTTGCCGGGACCCGTAGCGTGTTGCCGGGACCCGTAGCGTGTTGCCGGGACCCGTAGCGTGTTGCCGGGACCCGTAGCGTGTTGCCGGGACCCGTAGCGTGTTGCCGGGACCCGTAGCGTATTGCCAGGATGCGTCGGTCGTTGCCGGGACGCGTCGGGCGTTGCCGGGACCCGTACTGTGTTGTTGGGACCCGTAGCTTGTATTACTTGTATGGCCATTTAGAGGAGGTTACTCCAACGTGCTGAAGTGATGCATATTGCTTTACATAGAAATTTAAACATTTCTGTAGTTGAAGATAATACTTTTGCATTCAATTAGCTTCTGCTTCACTCTTGAGGGTACCGGCTCTGTTTTTGTACACCAATCGGCTTTCAGTACCTGCAGATCTGGAGCTGATGGGCCATTTTATTGCATATTTGGAATAGATTTACATGAATACCAGGAGCCGTGTGCACAGTTCTGCTCTCTGCAGATTTACAGTGGACATGTTGATTATCAGCATAGTCTGTTTGAGAGCAGGACTTTACGAGCCTGGCTTTTACCAGCCGAGTCCCGCTGTGGGTTTCCCATCAGTAAATGCACTGGTTAATGCAAGAGGCAGGTTTCACTTACTTTGGCCTCTTCTACAAGTCTCTCTCCACCCCCCACGCTTCCAAGACGCCCCTCACACTGCTGAAATATATCCCTGAAGTCTCCAGCCCTGTCCTGTCATTTATCCCGTAAGGTGAAGTAATGCTTTTATATTTTTATAGTAATTATTGATTGGAGCGCTTGTGATCAGAAGTTTGTAAATGACCACGTTTTTTGGTAATGATCGAGCAGTTGGATCCTCGGATGGGAACATCTTGAGTACACAAGTATAATAAAACCTAATGGGGGACTCCTCCGTTTTTCCAAAAGATTTCCCGGAAAGATGCTTAAGTTTTCCACTGACTTCCATTATACTCAGTACACAAGTCGCGCCGTTCCAAGCATCCAACTGGTCACTACCGGTACTGAGCACCCGAGCATGGTAGTGCCCGCTCATCACTAGTTACCAGTACTGACCACACAAGCATGGTAGTGCCCGCTCATCACTAGTTACCAGTACTGACCACACAAGCATGGTAGTGCCCGCTCATCACTAGTTACCAGTACTGAGCACCTGAGCATGGTAGTGCCCACTCATCACTAGTTACCAGTACTGAGCACCTGAGCATGGTAGTGCCCGCTCATCACTAGTTACGAGTACTGAGCACCCGAGCATGGTAGTGCCCGCTCATCACTAGTTACGAGTACTGAGCACCCGAGCATGGTAGTGCCCGCTCATCACTAGTTACGAGTACTGAGCACCCGAGCATGATAGTGCCCGCTCATCACTAGTTACGAGTACTGAGCACCTGAGCATGGTAGTGCCCACTCATCACTAGTTACGAGTACTGAGTACCCGAGCATGATAGTGCCCGCTCATCACTAGTTACGAGTACTGAGCACCTGAGCATGGTAGTGCCCACTCATCACTAGTTACGAGTACTGAGTACCCGAGCATGATAGTGCCCGCTCATCACTAGTTACGAGTACTGAGCACCCGAGCATGGTAGTGCTCGCTCATCACTAGTTACCAGTACTGACCACACAAGCATGGTAGTGCCCGCTCATCACTAGTTACCAGTACTGAGCACCTGAGCATGGTAGTGCCCACTCATCACTAGTTACGAGTACTGAGTACCCGAGCATGATAGTGCCCGCTCATCACTAGTTACCAGTACTGAGCACCCGAGCATGGTAGTGCCCGCTCATCACTAGTTACCAGTACTGAGCACCCGAGCATGGTAGTGCCCGCTCATCACTAGTTACCAGTACTGAGCACCCGAGCATGGTAGTGCTCGCTCATCACTAGTTACCAGTACTGAGCACCCGAGCATGGTAGTGCCGGCTCATCACTAGTTACCAGTACTGAGCACCCGAGCATGGTAGTGCCCGCTCATCACTAGTTACCAGTACTGAGCACCCGAGCATGGTAGTGCCCGCTCATCACTAGTTACCAGTACTGAGCACCCGAGCATGGTAGTGCCCGCTCATCACTAGTTACCAGTACTGAGCACCCGAGCATGGTAGTGCTCGCTCATCACTAGTTACCAGTACTGACCACACAAGCATGGTAGTGCCCGCTCATCACTAGTTACCAGTACTGAGCACCCGAGCATGGTAGTGCTCGCTCATCACTAGTTACCAGTACTGAGCACCCGAGCATGGTAGTGCTCGCTCATCACTAGTTACCAGTACTGAGCACCCGAGCATGGTAGTGCTCGCTCATCACTAGTTACGAGTACTGATCACACAAGCATGGTAGTGCCCGCTCATCACTAGTTACCAGTACTGAGCACCCGAGCATGGTAGTGCCCGCTCATCACTAGTTACAAGTACCGAGCACCCGAGCATGATAGTGCCCGCTCATCACTAGTTACCAGTACCGAACACCCGAGCATGGTAGTGCCCGCTCATCACTAGTTACGAGTACTGAGCACCCGAGCATGGTAGTGCTCACTCATCACTAGTTACCAGTACTGACCACACAAGCATGGTAGTGCCCGCTCATCACTAGTTACCAGTACTGAGCACCCGAGCATGGTAGTGCCCGCTCATCACTAGTTACCAGTACTGAGCACCCGAGCATGGTAGTGCCCGCTCATCACTAGTTACGAGTACTGAGCACACAAGCATGGTAGTGCCTGCTCATCACTAGTTACAAGTACGGAGCACCCGAGCATGGTAGTGCCCGCTCATCACTAGTTACCAGTACTGAGCACCCGAGCATGGTGGTGCCCGCTCATCACTAGTTACCAGTACTGAGCACCCGAGCATGGTAGTGCCTGCTCATCACTAGTTACAAGTACTGAGCACCCGAGCATGGTGGTGCCCGCTCATCACTAGTTACCAGTACTGAGCACCCGAGCATGGTAGTGCCCGCTCATCACTAGTTACCAGTACTGAGCACCCGAGCATGGTAGTGCCCGCTCATCACTAGTTACCAGTACTGAGCACACAAGCATGGTAGTGCCCACTCATCACTAGTTACAAGTACCGAGCACCCGAGCATGATAGTGCCCGCTCATCACTAGTTACCAGTACCGAACACCCGAGCATGGTAGTGCCCGCTCATCACTAGTTACCAGTACTGAGCACCCGAGCATGGTAGTGCCCGCTCATCACTAGTTACCAGTACTGAGCACACAAGCATGGTAGTGCCCGCTCATCACTAGTTACCAGTACTGAGCACCCGAGCATGGTAGTGCCCGCTCATCACTAGTTACAAGTACCGAGCACCCGAGCATGATAGTGCCCGCTCATCACTAGTTACCAGTACCGAACACCCGAGCATGGTAGTGCCCGCTCATCACTAGTTACGAGTACTGAGCACCCGAGCATGGTAGTGCTCACTCATCACTAGTTACCAGTACTGACCACACAAGCATGGTAGTGCCCGCTCATCACTAGTTACCAGTACTGAGCACCCGAGCATGGTAGTGCCCGCTCATCACTAGTTACCAGTACTGAGCACCCGAGCATGGTAGTGCCCGCTCATCACTAGTTACGAGTACTGAGCACACAAGCATGGTAGTGCCTGCTCATCACTAGTTACAAGTACGGAGCACCCGAGCATGGTAGTGCCCGCTCATCACTAGTTACCAGTACTGAGCACCCGAGCATGGTAGTGCCCGCTCATTACTAGTTACCAGTACTGAGCACACAAGCATGGTAGTGCCCGCTCATCACTAGTTACAAGTACCGAGCACCCGAGCATGATAGTGCCCGCTCATCACTAGTTACCAGTACTGAGCACCCGAGCATGGTAGTGCCCGCTCATCACTAGTTACCAGTACCGAGCACCCGAGCATGGTAGTGCCCGCTCATCACTAGTTACGAGCACCCGAGCATGGTAGTGCCCGCTCATCACTAGTTACGAGCACCCGAGCATGGTAGTGCTCTCACTCATCACTAGTTACGAGCACCCGAGCATGGTAGTGCATGGTAGTAGCAATTCCACTTACTTCAAAGCACATTAATATTAAGACTAAATCAAGATTTTAAGTTGTTTATTTGAGTCATCAGCTGCATTTGATATGAAGGGACAATCTACTTATTTAGGAAAATTTGAGCTGCACCATAAATTGAGTATAGAAGTCTGGTGAACCACTTTATTTTAATAGCGGGGGGGAAAAAAAGATGATTTATCATCTCAGCCTTTAGTGTCCATCTTCTGTGTCCTGGTTCTCCTAGTATACATGGAAGAGATCTTGGGAAGGTAAGATGTATCATAGTAGAAGAAGAAACAAACTTCCAGCTCCAGAGAGAAACCTTCCACGG
Organism: Anomaloglossus baeobatrachus; assembly: GCF_048569485.1. Taxonomy (NCBI): domain Eukaryota; kingdom Metazoa; phylum Chordata; class Amphibia; order Anura; family Aromobatidae; genus Anomaloglossus; species Anomaloglossus baeobatrachus. Next base: position 72,852,809 of record NC_134364.1, on the reverse strand, counting down.
TGAAACGTTGTGTAAAAAGTGATAAAACTTCACATTTATTTCTTCATAATAATAAAACCTTTACAGGCAATCGGACAAATGGGAAAAATACATTTTGGGGGGGGGGGGGGGCAAAATGTGACGCGTTTTGGATACGCCTTATTCATGGTTTCTGAAACCAGAGCACGTCAGTTTTTTGTCTGTGTCCCAAAGTGTATTTTTCCCATTTGTCTGATTGCCTGTAAAGGTTTTATTATTATGAAGAAATAAATGTGAAGTTGTATCACTTTCTCTAGTCCCTTCCACGACAGCATAGGAGGTTGTCTCTCCACGCCCTAATTGGGACAGGAAGTTCAAGAGGTTTAAAAGGACCCTCCCACCTCCCACAGCCAGTGTCTTTCCTGTCCCCATGGGGCATGGAGAGGTTTTTATTTTTCTCCTATGCTGTGGTGGCCGGCGAACTACAGTATAATATTTTTTTTTTTTTTTCTTTCCCCTGTTACCTTAAGCCGGACAGCATCGGTCGGGCCTTCACCACTCCTCCCTTGCTGTTCCCTCACGCTGTGGGGGACCGCTGCTCCAGCCTTCCGGAGCCTCCTATGGGGTGATGCAGGCTGTTGAGCTCCCCGGCCGGCGTCCTCCCTGAGCCGCCGGCCGCTTCCTGCATGCACGCTGCCGGAGCGATCCGGAAGTGCTCCCGGGGGCGGGACTTCCGGTCTTGCGGACTTCCGGTTGAGCGCTTCCGGTTTGCGGAGGCAGCGTGGAGGACACGCCGACGCTGACACGGCCTGTCCGGGACCTGCTGCAGGAGGCGGGGAACATCACCAGTCGCTGGGGGGGGGGCAGGCCTTTCCACAGGAAGGCTGCCCTGAAGGCATCAGACCCACGGTAAGGATTCTTCTGTGTGCACTGCCAGGTCTTCCTCTGCTTTTGCAGAGCCCAGCGTTTCCCCCTGCTTCAGAAGAGGCTGAGGGACGGTCCCTTATGCCTGGTTTCAGGCTGACATGGTGAGACAAGTGTGCAAGGCTAAGGAAACCTTGCCAGCAGTATACGTCTGTCCATTCCATGGGCTATTGGTGGCCTTTGGCCTTGGGTGTGTGAGCTTGGGAGTTGAATCCCAGGGGACACTCCTGGATATTGCTGTATCAGGACATGGGCTGGCTGCCTGGTCTGATGACGCTTCTCTGTTCCATTAAGTGGAGAGGGCAGGCATCGTGTGTATAGCCCGTCCCTTGTGCCAAGCTGCGGTCCATGTTGATACAGGAGCTTCAGGCCTCGCTGGCCTCCCTCCCTGCTGCTGACCCTTCTGCCACAAAAAAGCTCCCTCCAGTCGTCTGATCCTGAGGCTGATTCCGCCTCGGTGGGTCCCGATATAGGTTTTTCTCCGGGCCTGACCGGTCTTTTCTTTTCCCGGAGATGATTGGGGAGTCTTAATGGAGCAGTTAGGTGCACTGTAGGGTTGGAGGATGAGTCCTCCCCTCCGTTAAGGGCGAGATGTTCGCGGGCCTGAAAACCACTGGGCAAGGGGGTTTTTGTCCATGCTACTGTCCTGGATCTTCTCTCTAGAATGGGATTTCCTTGAGGAGCTTCTGGAGTGTCCTCTGACACAGTTCCCCTGGAGAGTTCTGGGTTGCTTTGGGAGATTCCCATGCAGGTGGCCAAGGTCGCTATACTAACAGCGCTCCCCCTTGCGGCCGATTACCAGCTTGGAATCTGATAGTTGGGTAGTCAGAAGTCTCATGAAGAAGTCCTGGGAGGCTTCGTCATCTCCCATCGGGCCCATACTACCTCCTCTTAGGTCTCCTTGTCCCTCCTTTGGAGGCTCGACCAGTGGAGGCTCAATTTCCTGGGGCCTAAGGATGAGTTACTGGAATCCCTTCCCTTACTTAGGAAGGCTACTAGTTGGCAGGTACCTCTGTGTAGTCGGTCCGCCTGGCTGCCAGGACCTCAGTCTTGTCTAACTCGGACAGACGAGCTCTAGGCTAAGGCTTGGAGTGGGGACTCTACTTCCACATTACGGCTTGCTCCCGTCCGTTAAGGGGTGCTTAAGGGTTGGGCCTACCCTGGATGATATTCTGGACAGGGCGACTGATCGTCAGGCCTACCAGATACACTCTCCGGGCAACGGTCCTTTCATCCCTAGATACCTCGGGCCTCCCAGTCCAAAGGGAGAGGTGAGTCTGACCGTGGGAGCTACCCTTAGGGTGAGGGGAGTACTTTCTCATCCCTTCCCATCCACAAAGTCCTCAGCATGACGAACAGTGAGTCGGCTCGGGTGGGGGGACGGCTCTCTGCTTTTCTTCCCCAGTGGCGGGCCTTCTCCACCTTGCCAGGGGTCCTACAAGCTCATCTCAGAGGGTCTGTTGGTAGACTTCCCCCCCCCCCCCCCCACACCGGCCTCCGCGTCACGGCCCTGTCGTCCCAGGGTTCTCAGGATCTCCTGTGCTCGATGATTCGGGTGTTAATTCATTCGGGGGTCGTTTCTCTGTCCCGAGTCTGGAAGTAGGGGTAGGTCGCTACTCCGTTTCTGCCTTGTCACAGCACCATCTGGAGACGTCCGGCTTTTCATCTTTCTGAAGCGTCTCAAACCAGCGGGTCTGATACCGACGTTTCCAGAATGGAGTCTGTGAACTCTGTTGTTCCCCTGCTCGGTCTCCGCCACTTGTTGGCCTCGATTGCCCTGAGGGGCGCCTAGTTCCGGGTGCCCTTCCATCCTTGTCTCAGGCAGTACCTCAAAATTGCGGTTCTGCACGGAGGGGCCATGCTTCATTTCCACTTACAGGTACTTCCCTTCAGCTCCTTCTCGGCTCCAAGACCCTTTTCAAGGATCAGGGCTGAGGTGGTCACCTTCCTCCGTTGCGGAGTTGGCCTCTTCCTGACAGGCATCCTTCCCCCTGAGGATCACAGATTGACGCTGCTGGACAGACTCTCGATGTTCGGGGACAGGCGTGCCCGACCCTTCGAGGCGCTATATCGGCCCTGGGTTTTATGACGTCCTGCATTCCCTCAGTCTTGTGGGCTCCGGCCCACTCTCGTTGTCTATGGGATCGTGTCCTGGTTCATTGGGTCGGGCTCCCTTCCTCCCTGAGCACCGGTTCGCCTGTCGGCACCCGTCTCCTTGTCCCTCCTCTGGTGTGTCCCTACAACCTGATGGTTGGGGTTGCCTGGACCCGGTCACCCATGGTTTCACTGGCAGCGTATGCCAGCCTGAAGGGCTGGGGGGCTAGGGTGGAAATCTCTCAGTTCAGGGGGGCTGGAGCCCCTAGGTCGGCACCCAGTCCTCCAACTACCGGGAACGCGGGGTGGTCGGAGAAGCCTCCTCGCTGCCCAGGATCCCATCTGGGACACTCACGTCCAAGTCTACTGGGACAATGGCTCCACAGTGGCACATCTCCGCCATCAGGGCAGTACTAGGTCGGCGCCCTGAAGTCTGTGTCCTCCCGGATCTTCCACTGGGCAGGACAGTCCCTGCTATCCCTTTCTGCAGTCCATCTACAAGGATCCTTACGCCTTCAAGCAGACTTCCTGAGTCATCAGGATGTTCACCCAGGGGAGTGGAGTCTGGCCCGAGCGGTGTTCTGTTCTCTAGTGGCAAGGTGGGGTACTCCAGAGGTAGACCTCTTGCTTCAGCAGGAAATTCGGGTCGCAACATTTGTCTCCCTGAACCCGCGGGACTAGGCGTTAGGGGTAGACGCTTTCGGCCACACTTGGTCCTTTGCCTCGCTTACGCGTCCCCCCTCTTCCTCTTCTCGCAAGGGCCCTGAGGAAGGTCAGAGACGAGGGGGTCCCAACTATACTGGTTGCCCCGCTGTGGCCTCGGAGGAGTTGGTACAGCCTGGTCATGACTCTAGGAATAGACGGCCCAGCCCTCTTGGGTTCGGTCCCCAGCTTACTGTCCCGGGGTCCGATTTTCCATCCGGCTCCCCAGAAACTCAACTTGGCTGCCTGGCTTCTGAGTCCCGGGCACTGAAGGCCCAAGGGCTTTCTGACAAAGTTGTGGCTACCCTACAGAAGACCCGTTAACCAGTGACTGATAGTATTTACAACAACATCTGGAAGAGATTTCCTCCTGGTGTGGTTCTCGGCCTCCTGACCCACTTCGGCCTTATATTGCGCAGATTCTGGACTTCCTCCAGTGGGGATTGGACTTAGGCCTTAGGCCTAGCGCACTGACAGTCCAGGTGTCAGCCCTCAGTGCAGTCTTTGACAGGGCTCTGGCAGATCATCGTTGGATCCGTCGGTTCTTTGTGTCCGCTAGTAGACTCTGTCCACATCAGAGGTTCCTGACACCTCGCTGGGATCTCCATGTGGTCCTTCCGGACTGTCTCAGTCACCATTTGAGCCAATGTGCTCTTGTACCATTCGTTCTCTTTCTCACACGACTGCTTTTCTTGTGGCTATTACGTCTGCTCGCAGAGTTGGAGAACTTCTGGCTTTGTCTATTCGGGAACCTTACCTGACCGTCAGAGTTGACAGCATTGTTTTCAGCTGGACCCTTCCTTCCTTCCCAAGGTGGTTTCGGATTTCACCGTTTTCAGTCCATCGTCCTGCCTTCCTTCTGTCAGTATCCTTGGACTCCGGGTGAGGAAGTGTTTCATTCTTTGGATGTCCGTCGGACAGTGTTGCACTACCTGGAGGTTACTGCTTCTTGGCGCCTTGATTCTAACCTGTTCATCCAGCCCTTGGCCGCAATAAGGGCAGGAAGGTGGCTAAGAGTACCGTCGCCAACTGGATTGTGCGGGCGATTAGGGATGCCTACCTCGCTCGGCATCTCTCTCCTCCTTCCGGATTCACGGCGCACTCCACCAGGACTACCTCTGTCTCCTGGGCTGAACGGGCAGGGGCTTCCCCTGAGCAGATCTGCCAGGCGGCTACGTGGTCTTCCCTCCATTCTTTCACGAAGCATTATCGTCTGGATCTGGATTCCAGCAGGGATTTGGCTTTTGGCAGGATAGTCCTGCAGGCTGTGGTCCCCCCCTAGGTATCAATTCTTTGGTATTCCTCCTATGCTGTCGTGGAAGGGACTAGAGAAATAAGAATTATTCTTACCGTTAATTCGATTTCTAGGACCTTCCACGACAGCAGGTAATTCCCTCCCCTTTTATATTCATATATTCATGGATATGTTGTACTTCTCATATGCTATGGATTCTTTGTAAGACACTGGCTGTGGGAGGTGGGAGGGTCCTTTTAAACCTCTTGAACTTCCTGTCCCAATTAGGGCGTGGAGAGACAACCTCCTATGCTGTCGTGGAAGGTCCTAGAAATCGAATTAACGGTAAGAATAATTCTTATTTTTACACAACGTTTCATCGTGGAAGGCTTCTCTCTCTCACTGGAAGTTTGTTTCTTCTTCTACTTTATTTTAATATGATCCACCAAAGATCTTGTGTACTTGTTGGCCTCCAGATTTGTAATAGAACCCCGGGGGAAATGAGCATCGGGCATGTTGGATCTTAACATTCTGGGACTGTGCTTGTTAACCAAGTTACTCGTTCAGCAAAGCAAGATTTCCCATAGGAAATCATTGCAATGCTGATAATTCATTCCACAACTTGTACAATGTCCCATCCTGGTCCCCTATTGTGCCATTCCACACACGTACAAACACACACAAATTCACACACAAACACACACACACACGCACAAACACAGATTATGCTCACCTTACCTTCCGTTCCCTCGCCAGTCTCCTGGAACTTGTAGTTCGCTCATACAAGATGTGTATCGGGTAACCAAGGCAACCGATGCCAGACCTTCCGCACTCAGCGCGCTGACGTCAAAGGCAAGAGCCGCTTGCCTCTGATTGGCCAGCGCGCTGCCTTTTAGTAGCACCTGACAGGGGAAGTTCCTCCCTCGTCGCGATGGTTACCGGATACACATCCTGTGGAGGGAGAACCTTCCGCTGTCAGCCGCTACTCAAAGGCAGCACGCTGACCAATCAGAGGCAAGAGGCTCCTGCCTTTCACGTCAGCGTGCTGAGTGCGGAAGGTCCGGCATCGGTCGCCTTGGTTACCCGATACATGCAAGTTCCAGGAAGCTGGTGATGCAACGGAAGGTAAGGTGAGCAGTGTGTGTGTGTGTGTGTGTGTGTGTGTGTGTGTGTGTGTGTGTGTGTGTGTGTGTGTGTGTGTGTTTTTGTGTTTGTGCATGCTTGTGTGTGTTTGTGTGGACTGCAAGAGCGTGTCAGAGTGTGGTGGATGTATGGAACCGGAAGTGTGTGCGGTGAGTATTTTGCTCGTACAGCGAAGCTTTCTCGTAAACAGTTGCAAATTTACAGAAAGCCTTGCTCGTTAGGTGAAATACTCTCTAACTGGGTTACTCGTTAAGCGAGGTTCCACTGTGTGTGTGTATATGTATGTATGTATGTATATATAGATATAGAGAGATTATATATATATATATATATATATCTATATATGTCCATAATATGTGCTTTGGATAGACAGATTAGTGATACACAACTGTCCAATATGATGGAAAAATATAAGTGATGGTTGATAATTTGGGTTGTTAATCACTGTAGTTACTAGTATCTTATATTGTATAGAAGCAGAGGTAAAATTGTAAATGAGGGTAATGTGATATTTACAATACAAACTTGATACATTCTCTTGCTGACACTTATAGAGTAAATAATATCCGACAGATATAAAAAATAATTTGACCCTATCTGTAGTGTGGTGGGGATAGTCGCTAGAAATACTAATGGGATGATAATGCGGGAGGCGCAGGATGTGAGCGCTAATGCTGACAGACACCATCCTGATTGTCTTCTGTTCTCCAGCAATACAGCAACGCTAAGGACAGGAATGTGACCTCCGGAGGCAGCAGGAGTATCGATCCCCCTCCTCCGGGGAGCAGCTGCAGCCTCCGCTATGCAGGAGGCCGGGGAGAGTCAGGTCAGGCCTCATGTTGCTGCACACATCCTGCATTATTACTGTCACCTTCCTGCTCTGGGCTCCAGCCAGTCTACAGGAAGCCATCGCAGTGCCACCATCTGATCTCTGGATCACCCAGGAATAAATCCACATGGCATCCTGCTGATGCAGCTCCCGGCTCACAAATATACACTGACTACCTATTAGTGTGAATTATATGTCTGTCTGGTGAAATCATTTTGTTGCGGTATGTTACTGTCTGACTATTTAGATCAGTCTTTTCCCATACATCCTGGAGTTAACGACCCCCACCCCCTCTTCTCTTTTTCTAAAAGTCCTTCCCCCCCCCCCCCCCAAACATGGATATAGGAGCAGAAGGAAGGGATGATGTTATGGGACTTCCCCACAAGACTGATGGGATTAGTAACATTAGAATTATCATTTAAGGGTATTTAAACAGTTTTCTATGTAATGGAGAAAAATCAGTGCTCAGTATTCATTTATTCCATATGTTTTTTTGGTATACACATCAATGGCTGTGATAAAAAAAATGTTGAAAATCATTTACCTCCTTTTACCTTACTGACTATACATATTAGATAGCAGTCAAGTGTATGTTTTCAACCATCTCTTCTGCCTTCCACATGTTTGTGCACACTCGTATTAACTGAGCATGCATGTTTATTTAGATGGGTAGAGTGGGTTTATCTTTGCCATGCGGGAACTAATATTCCTTATCTTGCTTTCCATGTCAGATAGACACTGCGTCTTCTGACATAAGCACAGTAAACATAAAAAAAAAATCCACTTGTATAAAATATAACAATTCAGAGAAATTCACCCATAGTGCAGAATTCCACATATTATTAGTCCTTGTGCAAACCTCCACATAATAGTGACCTATCATGCAAAATGCCACATGTTATTGACCTCTCGTACAAAACCACGTATTAATGACCCGCCGTGAAAACCTGCACGCATTATTGACCTGGAGTGCAAACCTCCCTGTGTTCTTCACCTGCCTTGCAAACCTCTCAGTATTATTGACCCGCCGTGCAAACGTCCACGCATTATTGACCCGCCGTGCAAACGTCCACGCATTATTGACCCGCCGTGCAAACGTCCACGCATTATTGACCCGCCGTGCAAACGTCCACGCATTATTGACCTGCCGTGCAAACGTCCACGCATTATTGACCCGCCGTGCAAACGTCCACGCATTATTGACCCGCTGTGCAAACGTCCACGCATTATTGACCCGCTGTGCAAACGTCCATTTATTATTCCCCTGTCAAGCAAAGCTCCACACATTATTGATGTGCTGTGGAAACATCCACATATTCTTGACCCGCCGTGCAAACCTCCACACGTTATTGACCTGCCGTGAAAACCTTCATGCATTATTGATGTGCCATGCAAACCTCCATGTATTCTTGACCTGCCCTGCAAACCTCCCAGTATTATTGATGTGCCATGCAAACCTCGACGCATTATTGACCCGCCGTGCAAACGTCCACGTATTTGACTTTTCGTGCAAACCTCCACGTGTTCTTGACCTGCCGTGCAAACCTCCACGTATTCTTGACCTGTCATGCAACCTCCATGTATTATTCACCTTTCATGCAAAGCTCCATGCATTATTGATGGGCTATGGAAACATCCACGCATTCTTGACCTGCTGTGCCAACCTCCACGTATTCTTGACCTGCCGTGCCAACCTCCACGTATTCTTGATCTGCCGTGCAAACCTTCACCTATTCCCGACCCGCCGTGCAAATTCCACGTATTATTCAGTAAAAAATGCAAATGCAGTAACCCATGTTGGGACATGGTTGGGGGTAAAATGGGTGTGAATACAAACTGATGCAATGTTTGGGGAGCTGTCCCCTTCTCCAGCATTCACCCCTATCACCAACATATACAGATACCTATATAATGAAATACAGAGATTAACAAATACTTTTAAATCTTAATTAGAAGGGTTGTACACATAGATAAGACCCCCTACATAAGTTGCATAGCTTTAATATGGCACTATGTAAATGAGACCTTACATTTCCTAGTGTGTACTGAAACAAACTGTGTGCCTGAGAGTTGAACTTCTACTCCACAGACGTTAGTTTGTGGTTTGTTTGTTTTTTTTGTTTTGTTTTGGTTTTTTTTACAGACATTCGTATTTTTTGGGTTATAAGATGCACTTTTCCTGCCAAAAATTTGGGAGGAAAATGAGGGGTGCGTCTTAAAATCCGAATGTAGCTTACCGGGAGGTGGAGAATGGGCGCTGCGACGAAGGGCGCTGTGTGAGTTGCTGTGCCCCAGATGCTCTGTCGGTGGTGCGGGCGTCAAATAATGGCGTCTGAGTCTGCGCGTGCGCAGTTGGAGCTCTCTGCTCAAGATCTCATCTGCGCATGCGCTGCCTCTGGCCCATGATCTCCCAGCAGTGGACTTAAGGAAAATGGTGCCCGGAGGCGGTGCAGGCGCAGATGAGATTTCGACTTGTCATTGAGTCGAGAGCTTAATCTGCGCACGCACCGACTCGGGAGTCGTTTTGTTTGAAGCCCGCACTGCTGACAGAGCATCTGGTACACCCGCCGTACCACCCTGCTCCACACAGTCAGAACAGCCTCCGCTGCCAGCACAGCCCCCAATCTCTGCAATCACAGTACCCACCGCAGTGCCTGCAGCATTCCCCTACTCCAGCACTGCCCCGACTTCCTCTGTGATCCTGCTCCACCACCACTGCGGTAAGACACCACTGGAGAAGACTGACCCCATTTTTTTTTTCCTTTTTTATCTCTAAATTTGGGGTGTATCTTATAATCTGGTGCGCCTAATAAAATGAAAAATACGGTAATTGATAGAGCAATACAAACAGGTACATGCGTCATATTCTCACATCTGCAGTGCCTGAAATCACCTAAAGGCGCATTTTAACACTGAGAAAATTAGGCTATCCGGGATGTTATATGGTCTCTGTGTATACCAAGCTATAGAAGACCTTCTCTCTAGAAGGCAACCAAGTGGACTGGCCAAAAAGTTCAACGTGACCACTTAAGTATTCCCCGGAAGTGAATGGTTGAGAGGTTCTCTCATTCGTCATGCACATTAGATCTTCAGCAAATGTCCTAATTTTGAATAATTCCAATCTGTATCGAAAACAAATGCAAATCCATTATAACCCTTTTTATAGACATTTGGATAGAATTGTTGCGTTGAACACATTTTGCTTTTTTTCTTAATCAAAGATACTATTCATGTGTGACGTATTGGGTGCACTTTCCTTCTCACCAACATGACCTTGGTGAGGAGAGCTTGTGAAGTAGAAGTCAAACATACGTGCCGCCTTCCGTAAGAAGATGCAATGGAAATGATTGAGTGAGCGTGCTCCAATTGTGACACTTGGAAACCCCGTACTAGAGATGGGTTGGATCTCGGCAGTTTAATGTGTCACCCAATGTGGGGAGTAAATGTTTGTGGAGCACACCTTATAGGCAAGGAAGCTTCACTTAAATACAAGTTGACCAATCTTCATTCATGTATGCTTTATTCCGAGAGGTATTTTTTTCTGATTGGTGTGACTTTCTTTTCAGGTTAGGGTTTGATTAAAAGCCTGGAGTTCATGAACCAGGAATGTTAGCCACAAGATGTCTTGAGTTCTTCTACAAAGGTTGCATGCCACATTCAGCCCTACACTGTGGTTATGAGACACCCAAGAAGAAAGCAAGACCTTTCCCACCAATCTTGATGACAAGAGTCCTACCTGTTGGACCTCTCCAACGATTGCCAATACGAAGACCCCAAAAATTATTTTAGGTTTTTCTCATCGCTACCATAACCCATTTGTACTGCATAACTGGTTATGCACAATGACCTTAAAGGGGGTTTTGCACTACCTAACACATCTGGTCTGCTCATCATGTAGAGCAGATGCGTTTGGTGGAATAACCCTTTATGAGATGATCACTTTTAGTTTTGCCATCAGATGCCAAACTTTGTCTGTTTTGTTCCAGCATGGAACAATCTATAAAGGAAACATGGTGTTTGTACATCCACCTACTTTCTAGCTGTGGTGTATAATTGCTTGTCTGCTTTCTCTAGGTGGTCCTGGAGTGTGTTCTGAAGAGGGAACTGGTCTACAATAAAGTCACCCCTACTTTCCACCACTGGAAGATTGGCGACAAGAAATTTGGCCTCACGTTCCAGAGTCCAGCAGATGCTAGAGCTTTTGATAGGGGAATACGTCGTGCCATTGAAGACCTCACTCAAGGTATCCCCATGTTTCTAAAAAAAAAAAATAAAAAAAAAAAAAAAAATATTGGTTTTGTTACTCTTTGATAGGTGGACAAATAATACAGCATCTTTTCCGTCATCCATAAAAAGGTATTAACTACTGGATTTCATCTTTTATATCTTATGGCTATATTTGTTCAGTGAATCATATTAATAGCCCCCCACACATATTAGACTGCCAATACCGACGGGTTTAGCCAGCAGTCAGATGTGTATGGGGGTATGAGAAAACTGACAGGAGGAAATATTGATTATACATTTCCATATGATGGACTGCCAAACGCTTTGTTCTCCCAGAGAAGTCGCCACTAGACATATCCATGTCTGTCGGTAGCTTTCTGATCGGGAAAGCAGGAGCGCTTTTTCAAGTGAATGCTCCAGTGTATGGGAAAGTTGACTGAGAGATTTGCTGGCCAAACGGTCAGCCAAGAGAGCTGTTGGCCGAGAGAGCCGCCGGCCACACGATGGGCCGAGAGAGCCGCCGGCCACACGATGGGCCGAGAGAGCCGCCGGCCACACGATGGGCCGAGAGAGCCGCCGGCCACACGATGGGCCGAGAGAGCCGCCGGCCACACGATGGGCCGAGAGAGCCGCCGGCCACACGATGGGCCGAGAGAGCCGCCGGCCACACGATGGGCCGAGAGAGCCGCCGGCCACACGATGGGCCGAGAGAGCCGCCGGCCACATGATGGGCCGAGAGAGCCGCCGGCCACATGATGGGCCGAGAGAGCCGCCGGCCACACGATGGGCCGAGAGAGCCGCCGGCCACACGATCTCCGAAGCACCGTTCAGCCGATAGCCATCTAACATGTATGGGGTTTTTTCTACCATGTACTTTCATATTTGCTCAGTGTAGTAAAGGGGTTCCTAATAATTCTATTGATATCCAGGCTTCAGTTGTCCTAAAGCTACATAGTCAATGCACTTCAGACCGCAGCTATCCAAACTCATTTGGCTGACGGCCTCTACCCATCTCCCACCACATCATACACATGGACACTGGGCTCTTGTATGTGTCCTCAAAAAGGTAAGGGGAATAGGCTATGTTCGGACTTTTCTGGAGTTTAGCATTCCTCCCTGGAAGACGAAAACATTGGGTGTGTCAAAATACAACCTGCTCAATCATTGTTTCCTACTGACGTCTACCTACAGAGAAAGCACCCTACATATTAGATGGTTGGCTGGTCCAAACAAAATCTTCGGGTATGGCTGATTTTGAATATTTATGGCCACCTAACTTGGCAAATACTTGGATAGGGGCAGCATGGTTTCTGGTGGTTTTTCCAACCATTTTTAGACTAGGACTCGTCTTGCCTTCTTGCAATTATACTTTTGGAACATTTATTTCCCGTCTAAATACGCCATTTCTTTTCTTCCCGGCATGTGCAGGTTTTCCTCCATCCCATGGGGAATCAGATGTTGGATCAGAGGAAGGATCTCAGGTATGTGATACATCTAATTGTCCCTGCCAGAAATAAAAGTAGGGGGTTCTGGCTATAATCTCCAAAAGATAAACGGGCAATTATCATCAGTGTTTGATGTTGGGGCTTAGCCTTGTCTGGAGTCTGTAGGAGTGATTGGACTTCATTTATTGCAATTATATAATTGCTTAGTGAACGGCTCAGAATCCCAACTCTTCTTGCTGTTGTTTAGAGCCCCTCACATATGTCTCGTATGAGCGGGAAAAAAACTTTTCTGAAGAATCCATCTGAACAATACTGCAGTATATGCGACAGACACAACAAGGCGTTTCAAAGAGATTCCAGCCTCGGATTTGGTGCCGGGGATGTAATTTGTGTCTTGTGATGGAGTCGCTCATGTTTTTGGCATGACAGATACCAAATGAATGTCGAAAGTGACTAAAAAGATGTCTCGTGTGACACCAGCCAGTCTCCAAGCCCTAATCTTTCTTAAAAACCAAAAAAAGTCGCTGATGAAAAGGAAATTAGAAGATACAACACACAAACCAGATCCTCTTATTTTGTTTTTTGGGTTTTTTTTTTTCAATTTTGTTCCCTATTTTCCGCTTCAACTCTTCTTTTTACTCTTCTTTCCCGTTTATTTTCTCCTTCTATTATTTTTTTTTCCTTCCAGTGAATGGATTTGAGTGTCCCTGGATGGGTATTTTGCAAGCACAGATTCCGTTTTAAAGCCTGGGCAATATTCTCTAATCTCCCGATCTCCCACATGCTGCTGGCCCCGGCACAGTCACAGTAAATTTAGCTTCCCGGCTGCCTGGAGGATGCTCCAGAATGACAGGAGAAAAAGTTGTGTGCGCTGTGAGTGGGCGGATGGGGGGAGGGGAGCCTTCCCTCGCTCCTTTCCTCCCCCCACTCCAGCTTTCTTGCTCATCTGGCTGCCATTTTTGCAGCTGGAGACACTTTTATAGCTTCCCTGCCCCTGCACAGAACTGCAGCTTTAGAAAGGGGGCTGGGGAGAAATGAAACGAATCTCGTAGCAACCACAGTACCATAATTGTTCTACCAGCAGCTGGGAGAAAGCAGATTTCCGAAGTGCATTAAAGGCCGGGCAATAAGCAAGGTGCAGACCCTTCCCGCTGCTAAGATCCCAAACTTTGTGGAGTTTAAGAGGCGTAGAAGTGGCTGAAAGAATGAGTGTGCATGCTATCACAGAATACTGAATACTTAGTAGAATACTTATACTACATAGTTATACTTATCCAGTGGGGTAACTACATTATGATGGGCGCTGGTGCAAAATTTGAACCTGCACCCCCCCCCCCAACCCCCCCGCCCCCCATCCAGTGTTGGTCGATGTATGTATACATTTAGCTTTCTAATTCCTATAAAGACGCTCCCCCCATTATGTAGTAATGCCCCCAATCCTGGGCTCCTTCCTGGTAAATGTCCCCCATATTAGAATATATGCCGCCCATCCTGGCATATATGTCCCCTCACCTTGATATATATATGTCCCCCCCATCCTAGTATATATGTTCCCCATTTTAGTCCACATCCTGGTGTGTATATATCACCTCATCCTGGTATATATGTCCCCCATTTTGGTATTTATGCCCCCATACTTTGCCTCTCCTGGTATCTATTGTCCCCCTCCTGGTATCTGTTGCCCTCCTGGTGTATACTGTCCCCCTACAGGGCCCATCCTGGTGTATACTGTCCCCCTACTGGGCCCACCCTGGTGTATACTGTCCCCCTACTGGGCCCACCCTGGTGTATACTGTCCCCCTACAGGGCCCACCCTGGTGTATACTGTCCCCCTACAGGGCCCATCCTGGTGTATACTGTCCCCCTACAGGGCCCATCCTGGTGTATACTGGGCCCATCCTGGCGCATACTGGGCCCATCCTGGCGCATACTGGGCCCATCCTGGCGCATACTGTTCCCATCCTGGTGCATACTGTTTCCATCCTGGCGCATACTGTTCCCATCCTGGCGCATACTGTTCCCATCCTGGCGCATACTGTTCCCATCCTGGCGCATACTGTTCCCATCCTGGCGCATACTGTTCCCATCCTGGCGCATACTGTTCCCATCCTGGCGCATACTGTTCCCATCCTGGTGCATACTGTTCCCCTAGTGGGCCCATCCTGGTGTATACTGGGCCCATCCTGGTGTATGCTGGGCCCATCCTGGTGCATACTGTTCCCCTCTTGGGCCCATCCTGGTGTAATACTGTCCCCTTCCTGGTATCTACTGTCCACATCCTGGTAAATATATCTCTGTTCTGTCTAATGCAAAAAGCAACAACATTGTACTCGCCCTCCCTGGCTTCCACGTCACGCAGCGTTCTCCTGTGTAGCTAGCGCACAGTGGCCGGCAGCTTTCCCCACCCCAAGAGAGAAGAGACACGCCCCTTAAAAAAAAAAGCCTCCAAAAAAATTGTGCTCACCAGACCCTAAACAATTACAGTTGGCAAGTTCTGTTGGTGGATGGGCTCTCACACAGAGATCTGCATCACTGTTGGATCCCTCGCCGTTCCGCTCCTCACAAACACACATCAGGTCGCAGTATCACTCCGCTGTCACTAACTCTGCCTGAGTGATACTGCTTCCGTCCAGCAGGGGGAGTGCACCACTATGGCATACAGGGAGACCTGACAGCGACACAGATTTGTATGTGAGAGCCCATTCACTTGCTAATTCTAATTGTTTGGGGTTTGGTAAGTGCGATTATTTTGCTTTCTCCCCGGCCCAGGAGCTGTGGTATGATCAGACCATGTCCCTGTACGGTCAGACACGGCCATTACACAGTACATAGCAGGGGCACATATAAAACATTATCTCAGTACAGGTGCATTTTTTTTTTATTATTTATTAAACACATCCAATTGTGGAAATTATTATTCCAAGATCTGTTGATTAATATTAATGTCGTACATTGGAAAAACCCTTTTAAGTATTTAGTTCAACATTATTACCTACATGTATCTGTTGATAAAGCTAACCAGAAGATATTGCAGCTTTGTCTTAAAAGGATCTAATCCCCAATTCATGTGTATAAGAGCTTATGACATCCAATTGTAAATCATTAGGCTATGTTCACACTGGGCATCTTTTTTTGGCTGAGTCTTGGCTGCGTTCTTGAAGATGCAGCATGTCAATTTGCGTTTTTCCAGCGTTTTTGAGCCCTCCAATTAATAGATTTGACTTAAAAAAAACACATTGGGCAAAACGGGGTAAAAACTCATGCGGGGGCCAAAACGCACCTATTTGGTTAGAAAACATGTACTGTGTGAACATTGCCTTAAGGCCGCTTTACACACAGCAATATCGGTATCGATATCGCTAGTGTGCGTACCTGCCCCCATCAGTTGTGCGCCACGGGCAAATCGCTGCCCGTGGCGCACAACATCGTTAACACCCGTCACACGGACTTACCTGCCTAGCGACGTCGCTGTGGCCGACGAACCGCCTCCTTTCTAAGAGGGAGGTTCGTGCGGCGTCACAGCGACGTCACACGGCAGCCGTCCAATAGAAGCGGAGGGGTGGAGATGAGCGGGACGTAACATCCCGCCCACCACCTTCCTTCTTTCCTCATTGCCGGCTGCCGCAGGTAAGGTGATGTTCCTCACTCCTGCGGTGTCACACTCAGCGATGTGTGCTGCCGCAGGAGCGAGGAACAACATCGTGCCTGCAGCAGTAACGATATTCGGGAAAGGAGCGACGTGTCAACGAGCAACGATAAGGTGAGTAATTTTGGTCGTTCCTGTGTCTCGCACGCAACGAGGTTGCTAACGAGGCCACATGTGCGTCACGAATTCCGTGACCCCCAACGACATCTCGTTAGCGATGTCGTTGCGTGTAAAGCGGCCTTTAGGCATTAACATTTGAGTTCGTCACCTACTTTTGCAGCTTCCACTCTTTTTGGAAGACTTTTTACAAGATTTTTGGAGGTGTTTATGGGAGCTTTTGCCCATTTTTCTAAAAGAACATTTGTGAGCTCACATCCTGATGTTGGAGGAGAGGGCCAGGCTCACAATCTCTGTTCTAGTTTATTACCAAGGGTTTGGAAGGTGTTGAGGGCCAGGCTCTGTGCGGCCAGACGGGTCATTCCACACCAAACTCTCTTAGCCATGCCTTTCTGGACCTTGCTATGTGCACTGGGTACCGTCATGGGGAGCAGAAAAGGGTCTCCCCCCAAATTGTTCCTACAAAGTTGGAAGTTAAGATTCTTCCAAAGTTATACTAACATGTCTCTTCATTGTAACGAAGAGACCAATCCCTGAAAACAACCGCCTCACATTGTTCTTCCTTCACCAAACTTTACAGGTAGCATTTTGCACTCAGAAAGGCAGCATTGCCCTGGCTTTCTCCAAAAACCAGACTCGTCCGTTATACTGTCAGAGCAGTGTGATTCGTTACTCCATTGAACACGTTCCCACTGCCCCAGAGTCCAGTGTTTGGTGGTTTAAGGCTGAGGCCACACGAGTGTATGGCCTCCGATGTGAGTGCATCGGATGCGACTCTCCACTCCCGCTGTGCTGCAAGTAATAATAATTATAATAATAATTTTATTCATTTATATAGCGCTATTAATTCCACAGCGCTTTACATACATCAGCAACACTGTCCCCATTGGGGCTCACAATCTAGAGTCCCTATCTGCATGTCTTTGGAGTGTGGGAGGAAACCGAAGAACCCGGAGGAAACCCATGCAAACACGGGGAGAACATACAAACTCCTTGCAGATAGTGTCCTTGGTGGGATTTGAACCCAGGACCTTAGCGCTGCAAGACTGTAGTGCTAACCACTGAGCCACCGTACCTCCCTGTCTGTGAACAAAGTGTCATGCCACTGTGATCCGCTCCTGCTATCGGATCACAGCTGTGGAGGAAAGAGAGGGACTAATCTTACCATCTACTCCATTATCAGCTGATGCAATTGTCGCACTGCACTCCAGTGTCATCCAAGTGCAGTCTGATGTTTCACTCGCACCCATAGACTTTTATGGGTGCGAGTGAATATTGTTCAGATTCCACCTGCAGCATGCTGCAACTGTTTTCTCGGTCTGCTTAGGGCTGAGAAAATAATCGCAGATGAGAACAGCCCCATAGAGTAACATTTTTTTATCGTATTCCACTCGGTCGGTTTTACTCACAGTGTGTCCTGTCCCTTACACCACATCTGACACATGATATTGTGCTTAGTGATGTAAAGCTATCATGCAGCTGCTCGACCATGGAAACTCACGTCATGTAGCTCCCACCTCCGTTTTTTCTGCTGATGTTCAGACGAGATGAGTTTTGGGTCTTTGCCGTCAACAGAGGGATGAGGATTTTTATGTCCTATGTGTCATAGCACTCAACAGACCCACTCTGTATTATTACACGGTTAGGCCCTCATTTTTCTACATCTGTTGCAATGGGTCTGAATGAGAAACCTGAATTCTGTTAAGTCAGTCACAATATTTTATGCCGTATAATGTGTACATGTGTGTATATAGTACTCATCAAAAGAATTAAAATACTGCAGAGTAAGAAAGCTTTCGAAAATGGAAGCTTTAATCATTTATTTTTTTATCAATTAAAATACAAAGCGAATGAACAAAAGAGAAATCTAAATCAAATCAATTTTTCTTGTGATTTCCCTTCGCTTTCAAAACAGCATGAAGTGTACATGTGTACCTAGAATAATTATGTGGGTTTGAAGACAGAGGACGGCCATAGCAAATATTGACTTGATTTAGTTTCTTTTTTATGCATTCACTTTGCATTTTGATAGTTGCTAAATATTAAGTATCAACACCTCTATTTTTGAGAACATTCCTTACTTTACAGCATTCTTTCCTCACCTGTCTAAATTTTTTGCATGTATGTATATGCAGCTGGTGAAATAAGTATTGAACACGTCACCAATTTGTAAGTAAATCTATTTCTAAAGGAGCTATTGACAGATGTAACAACCCATCCAATCCACACAGGCAAAGAAATCAAACCATAAATGTCCAGAAATGAAGTTGTGATAATGAGAAATACCACAGGGAAAAAGTATTGACCACATGAAGAAACTGAAGAACAAAAAGCCATAGACAGTCAAATTAATCAGTAATTAGAATGCAATCCTGCCACGTAGCTGGTTTACCTGATGGCAAACTAAAAGGTGAAACACAAACGGCTCATGATGGGTAAAACCAGTGAGCTGACTCAAAACCTTTTCAACCTTATTATTGCAAAACTTACTGATAACATTGGTTACATAAACTAAATCTAAACTACTGAAGGATCCAGTGAGCAATGTTGGGGCCATAATCCAGAAGTAGTGGAAAGAACATAATTTCACCCTAAACCAGCCACAACCAGGTGCTTCCCACAAGATTTCAGACAAAGGAGTGAAATGAATTATCAGAAGAGTTGTCCAAGAGCCAAGAACCACATGTGGAGAGCTGCAGAAAGACCTGGAAATAACAGGTACCATTTTTTTCCAAAGAAAATTACAAGTAATGCGCTCACTCTCCGTGGCCTGTATGCACACTCACCACATAAGACTCCATTGCTGAATGAAAAGCATATTCAAGTGCGTTTAAAGTTTTCTCAACATTTAGAGTCTCCTGTGAAATACAGGGAGAATATGGTCTGGTCAGATGAGACCAAAATTGAACTCTTTGGATGCCATAAGACACACACCATGTTTGGAGGCCAAAAGGCAACTGCATTTCACCCCGAAAGCACCAACAATAGTGAAGTTTGGAGCTGGGAACATCATGGTGTGCGATTGTTATTCACCATACATGATCGGCAAACTTTATGTACCTGAAGGATGAATGGACAAATGTATCTAGACATTTTTGATAAAAAATCTGCTGCCATCTACCAGGCTGATTACGATGAAGCCAGGGTGGACATTTCAGGAAGACACACAGCCAAGAAAGCTCTCAATTGGTTTCAGAGAAAATAAAGCTGCTTAAATGGCCGAGCCGATCACCTGACCTGAATACTATAGAACATTTATGGAAGGAACTAAAGCTCAGAGTTTATAGAAGTAACCCACAAGACCTTCAGGATGTGAAGAGTGTTTGGGTGGAAGAATGGTCCAAAATCACACCTGAGCAATGCAGGCGACTAGTTTCTCCATACAGGAGCTGTCTTGAAACTTCATCACCAACATAGGCTTTTGTATGAAATATTAAATACATTTCAGTAAATGAGTTCAATACTTTTCCCTGTCATTTCTCATTATTACACATAATTTATGGACATCTATGATTTGAATTCTTTGCCTGTGTGGATTGGATGTGATGTTACTGATATTTGATGAGAAATTGATGTAAATAACTTTTAGATATGTATCTACTTAGAAAATTGGTGATGTGTTTAATACTTATTTCACCCACTGTACATATAGTCATATATAGTACTGTTCAAAAGAATTACACAGGTGTGAAGAAAATTCTGCAGAGTAAGAATGCATTCAACAATAGAAAGTGCGTGTGCGTGCGTGCGTGCGTGCGTGTGCGTGCGTGTGCGTGCGTGTGCGTGTGTGTGTGCGTGTGTGTGTGTGTGTGTGCGCGCGCGCGCATATATTATGACCCCCACGATAAAGCCATATAGTCAGATCAATTCTCCGAGGCATTGCTTTTCTCTTTTTCCCTCAAGATGGTTGATTAGCATGAAGAACAAATTGGCAACAGTGACAAAGATGAGTCATCTGTGCAACAAAATACCAGGACTAGGTTTCTAAGTTATTTGTGAAATATGAGACCTTTCAATAAATCTGATATCGTTTGGTTTTTGTGCCTTTCTCACACTACCCCATCATTTCAGCAAACCTCTTTATATAAAATATATAAACTGCTGTATTCCTAAGGGGTACTTTGCACACTACGAGATCGCAAGCCGATGCTGCGATGCCGAGCGCGAT
>NC_134364.1:72657322-72827322 GCF_048569485.1 Anomaloglossus baeobatrachus | reverse complement strand
GATTCAGTTGTGACATACTCCCAAACTCCTGGGACAGTGGAGCCGCTGGCCAAATTCAGGACACTTCTGATGGATACAGGATGGTTGGGAGGTGTACAGATAGCCTCTTCAGGGAGGAAGAGGTCAGGAACTGTAGTGCCACCTATTGTAGCAATCCTAAAAGTCAATATCGAGCCTTCATAGGGCCAGAAACCTCACATGCAGACACTTGTTTCAGGTTGTTTGCCCATCATATGTGTAAAGCAGAACTGGTTTGGCTGGGTGAGAGACCTTGGAGTTCCTCTGAACAGGTTATTTGCATATTAAAATTCCCAGGGAAGCATTTCAAGGCTGTTATGCCTCCCTCCTTATGCCAACTTCGTGCTTTCCACAAGGAGAAAACTTTACCTAGAATTACGATGTGTAGAAGTTTGTTTAGGTGACCAGATGTCTGTCGTTCAGATAAGTCAGTCCAAAATATCTCCAGTGTTTAGCCTCACTTCAGGACAATTATTTATTGATTTTACTTATTTTTCCCCAAAAACTTATGTGAGAAAAGCCTCTTATGGCAAAAAATTGTCTTGATGTATTATTTTTGCTTTAAAAACAATTGACCACGAAGTTGGACCTTCCGGCTACTGATTCACAACACCGTAATGGGTATCAAGGCGGGTTAATCAGCCATGATGCAAAAAGTATGAGGAGTTCCCTACCACCACTGTAAAAAATATATATTTACTTAATATTTAAACTATCAGAATGAATTTTGCAGCAATTGGAACAGGAATCCCTTTTCAGCATGTAATTCAGCACCAGACTCATGGGCATGCTTCACGTGTAGCCATGGCTTAGACCATGCATGGCATATGAGCGCATGATGTGGTATCTGTTCTTGCTCATCCTGGAATATGTGGATTATTTTTTTTTAATTCATATTGTGTGTTTTATTTTTATCCTTTACCAAACACTGTATATGGAAGTCATGTTTTTTGTGTGTCCTCTCTTTAGATGAGCAAAGAAGATAATTGCAGCACTCAGAACAATGACTCGTTTTTCCATCGTGACTCGATTCCTACGGATGAACTCTACCGCAGCTCCGCCATCAGGCCTTCTCCCTTTGAAAACCTTAATCCCAGAAGAGCCTATATGCACACCCAGGTGAGGCAGCTGGGAAGGAATACAAGCCATCTCCAGGGTCAACGGGTTCATACACTTTAGATTTTAGTTGTACGTTTCCACTTTCTACAATGCTCATCATTGATGGTCATAGGATCAGGAATTCATAACATTTCTAACTCCACAAGGATCAGTGAAAGTGATGGCAGATAGTTACCTTTCTGGAATCTCCCTCTCTAATCCACAGGTTTTATGGATTCACATGGCCAAAGTAGGAGCACGTTTAAGTGAACCTGGAGTTCCCATGCTTCTACTGATCTCCTCAACTTGGATCATCATGGAGTTCTATAGCAAGCCAAGTTTCATAGTGTTTAAAGGGAACCTGTAACCAGATGGTTCATAATACCTAACGGTCGGTGCAGAGCAGACTGGTCGGATGGACGTCTCCGTTCTCCGGGTCCAGCGCCTCCTCTTTCGGCCATCTTTGTCCTCCTTCTGAAGCCTGGGTGCATGACGCGTCCTATGTCATGTACACTAGCCAACAGTGAGGTCCGCACACTTTGATCTGCCCTGCTCATGGTAGATCAAAGTATTGTAGTGCGCCTGTGCGGGGCCTCAATGTCTGCTAGTGTAGATGACATAGAACGCGTCATCCACACTAGCTTCAGAAGGAAAACAAAGATGGCCGAAAGAGGAAGCACGGGACCCGGAGAACGTAGACACCCATCCGACCAGTCTGCTCTCATTGGGTAAGTATTATAAACATCTGGTGACAGGTTCCCTTTAAGGTTGAAGGTAGACTTAGGGGTACTTCACACACAGCGAGATCGCTACTGAGATCGCTGCTGAGTCACGGTTTTTGTGACGCAGCAGTGACCTCATTAGCGATCTCGCTGTGTGTGACACTGAGCAGCGATCTGGCCCCTGCTGTGAGATCGCTGCTCGTTACACACAGCCCTGGTTCGTTTTTTTATTGTTGCTCTCCCGCTGTGAAGCACACATCGCTGTGTGTGACAGCGAGAGAGCAACAATCCTGAATGTGCAAGGAGCAGGAGCCAGCGTCTGACAGCTGCGGTAAGCTGTAACCAAGGTAAACATCGGGTAACCAAGGTGGTTACCCGATATTTACCTTCGTTACCAGCCTCCGCAGCTCTCACGCTGCCAGTGCCGGCTCCTGCTCCCTGCACACGCTAAGCTAAGCGGTGTGCGCTGGTAACTAAGGTAAACATCGGGTAACCATACCCGATGTTTACCTTAGTTACCAGTGTCCGCAGCTTCCAGACGCCGGCTCCGTGCAAGCGCAGCGTCGCTTGCACATCGCTGGGGGCTGGTCACTTGTCGCTGGTGAGATCTGCCTGTTTGACAGCTCACCAGCGACCATGTAGCGATGCAGCAGCGATCCTGACCAGGTCAGATCGCTGGTGGGATCGCTGCTGCGTCGCTAAAGTGTGACGGTGCCCTTAGTTCCATCGAGTTCAACCCATGACCTAACCTAACATGTTGATCCAGAGGAAGGCAAAAAAAAAACATGGGGCAGACAGTAAACTCCACATTAGGGGAAAAAATTCCTTCACCACTTCACGTACGGCAATCAGAGTAGCTCCCTGGATCAACGCTCAGGGTTCATTTAGTTTGGTCCATTTAGAGATGTGGTGAGCACCAATCTTTTGGCCCCAGTAGCAGCAAGTGTATTTTATGCGTGTACTCAGATTACCACCTCCCCCTTCCTTAACAGATCAGTCACTTTCTTTGAATGGTGTGATTGTCATTGTTATAACATGTTAAATACTGTAAAGTGATCCCTACAGAACAGGAAATGTCAGGCTTTTTAAATACAGCCCTTTTCACCCAGTGAGAATAACTTTTCAAATAGGAGAAGCCCCCTTTAATATGGTGATATGTTATCTGTAAAGCTTTTTTTCATTTGTTGAATAAAATTAAAAATTTAAAGGGTATGTTTTAGTTTACAAAGTCCATTTTGAAGCACACAAATAATAGATTGGGGTCCCTCCTTTGGACTCCCCCTTGTTAGGAAGGGTGTAGAGCGGGGTATTGGGATTGTCTCACAGTGCCGACCCTTTCCTGAAGAGGCTTTGTGATAGATAACTCCCAGCAGCTCCACCACTGGATTAAAAAAAACGCTGTGGCCACTCGCCCTTAAAGGAGTTATCCCACGATTAAAATTAATTTTGTTCAATATTTCATGTAAAAATAATTTCCACAATTGGATGTGTTTAAAAAAAATGTTCCTGTGCTGAGATAATCTTATATATGTATCCCTGCTAAGTACTGTGTAATGGCTGTGTCTGACCATACAGGACATGGTGTGATCATACCACATCTCCTGGCCAGGGGAGGAAGTAAGGGTATACAGACATTACAGCACAGAATCGCAACTGATTATTTTTGGGATGTAAAACATTTCCCTGTCCGTTCTTACAAAATATTTTGCCTCCAAAGAGAGAATAATTTGTGATTCCACGCTGTAATGTCTGTATACACTTTTTTTCCTTCCTCCCCAGCTCAGGAGATGTGGTATGATCAGACCATGTCCCTGTACGGTCAGACACGGCCATTACACAGTACACAGCAGAGACACATATATAACATTATCTCAGCACAGGAACATTTTTGTTAAACACATCCAATTGTGGAAATTATTATTATTCCAAGATCTATTGATTAAAATCAACTTTGTTAGTGGGAAAATCCATTTTAGCTTAACAAAAAAATTAGTTTGCAAAATTTTAGGAATCAAGAGCATTACTATTTATGATTTTTGTGTTTTCTTTGCTTTCTGAAAGGGAAGTAATATATGATATAAGATATCAAAGCATTGTGTCCCTCCTGGCCTGGTCTAGTGAAGTTTTTTAAGCAAATTGTCTTAATTTTTTTTCTGAAAGTCCCAGTAAGTGACATCATGGTTATCAAGTAACCCTCAGTCCACTGTAGCACCACATGACTATCTCCACTACTACTACTACTCTAGCCTCACCCATCCCCTGTAGACTGTGAGCCCTCGCGAGAAGGGTCTTCTCTCCTCCTGTAGACTGTGAGCCCTCGCGAGAAGGGTCCTCTCTCCTCCTGTAGACTGTGAGCCCTCGCGGGAAGGGTCCTTTCTCCTCCTGTATCAGTCTGTACCTTGTATTGTTCATGAATATTGTACTTGTCCCTATTATGTATACCCCAATTCACATGTAAAGAGCCATGGATTAATGGCACTATAATCATAAATAATAAAAAGTAAGCTACCCATTTCACATGATCGCTTACCCAAGATACTATCTCTTCCAGGTCCCTCTCAAGCCTCTCCGCCACGTCAGCTTCCAGGATGAAGATGAGATTGTGCGTATCAACCCTCGTGACATCATCATTCAGCGCTACGCGGACTACCGCCATCCTGACATATGGAGGAATGACACAGAGCGCGAGGAACATGAGATAAGTGCTCCTTTCACCAAGACGGACTGTAAAAAAAACAACTATCTTTACTCTCCAGCTAATGGCAGAGACTCGCTCAAGGAGCAAAAAACATCTGGGGTTTTTAAGACTCAGCCTACATCCTCTCTAAAAAAGCGAAGAAAAGAGGATGGAGAACGCTCCCGGTGCGTGTACTGCCAGGAGCGCTTCAACCACGAGGAGAATGGAAGGGGAAAGTGCCAGGACGCTCCCGATCCCATCCGCAGGTGCATCTATCAGGTCAGCTGCATGCTGTGTGCCGAGAGTATGCTCTACCACTGCATGTCAGATTCGGAAGGAGACTTCTCTGACCCCTGTTCTTGCGATGCCTCCGATGAAAACTTATGCCTGCGCTGGCTGGCTCTAGTCACTCTATCCTTCATTGCCCCCTGTAT
Organism: Anomaloglossus baeobatrachus; assembly: GCF_048569485.1. NCBI lineage: Eukaryota > Metazoa > Chordata > Amphibia > Anura > Aromobatidae > Anomaloglossus > Anomaloglossus baeobatrachus. Next base: position 72,822,373 of record NC_134364.1, on the reverse strand, counting down.
GTGCTGCTACCTCCCTCTACGAGCCTGTCACCACTGTGGGGAGATGTGTGGCTGCTGCGGGGGGAAGCACAAAGCAGCCGGATGACACCGTGACTCTGCAAGCACAGGAAGAATTTCTTAATTTTGCCGGGTGGCTGCTGGAACCGACGCGGGCAGTTTACGGTGACAAAAGTGGATCACGTGTGGCAGACTGTACTGGAGCTATCTGACTTCAGATAGGACCAGCGAGAATATGTAACAGTGCCAGTCTTGCATTAGATATATATATATAAATATATATAAATATTATTTTATTTTTTTCCTTTTTGTAATTAATATTATTTTATTTTTTATTTGCCATTCCGGAATGAATGCAGATTATTAAATCATCTTGTAACATATGAACTACAGGACATCCCACCAGATGAGAATGTTTGATGAATGGGTCGAAAGTGAATGTTTATCTTTGGAGAGAGGCGGTGCGGGAACTATAGAACAAATATATAGAAATATATATATATATGTATGTATGTCTGTCTACTTTTCCATGTCCCATCTTTTCGCCGTTTAATAATAGCTCTGGTACTTCCAGACGTGAACTAACCTTGTATAGAAATCCGAGCGATTGGACGACCTACAAATACACAATATCCGAATTTTTAGTGGAACTAAATAATTTCTAGTTTTATTCAAGTGATTTTCTGTATAAATAACAAATGTCTATATTTAACTAAATGTACGGTACAAGAAAATTTTATGACTTTTGGGAGAAAGTTTCTTACAGTGCGCTCCTCACCCAACTTCCCTCACCCAACTTCCTTATCTTTTCCTAATGAAATTTGGGACATTCCGGTATAGGGCCGAGTCCTGCTGCTGTTGTAGGGTGACCACGTGTCTCCGGCAGCTGAATGGATAAAACAAAGCTGATTTATCAATGTATTGTTTTTTTTTTTATTATTATTTGTTTTTATTTTCTGATGGTTTATTCAGCTTTTATCTGTTTCTCAAATCTACCTGTGTTATGTCACATTATTTATACACTCTGGTACATAGAATATAACACAAGTGTCAAATCTTTGTTTGTGTCTTTTTATTCATGGACCAATATCACAATCGCCAAAATTTGTATTCTACGAGGGGCTGCTGCTAAGTCTTTGGCTTTACCCAGAAAGAAACGAGATAGGATGATGAAACTTTACATTTATTACACATACTCTCCACTGATGACAACACACTTCTTACACCGGTACTCCACGTTCTGTAAGCCTAGCAAAAGAAGGATTTCGGTTTTGCCTCAAACTAGGCATCCGTAACAGACATGGCATCAGAAATGGTGTGAAATTTGGTACCCTTGAGGTGTTTCTTCAGGTTTGGAAATAATGATAGTCGGAGGGAGCTAGATCTGGTGAATAAGGTGGTTGGTCAAGCAGCTGGAAGCCCAGCTCTGCCAGTTTTGCAGTGGTCGCTTGTGCAGTGTGAGCGGAGGCGTTGTCTTGCAGGAACAAGATTCCTTTGGACAGCTTGCCGCGCCTTTTGATCTTCAGAGCTGCCTTCAATTGGTCCAAAAGTTCAATGTAATACCTTGCATTGATGGTGGAACCCTTTTGAAGGTAGTCCACTAGCAGCACGCCCTCCTTATCCCAGAACACAGATGCCATCACCTTAGTGGCTGATTTTTGCACCCTGAACTTCTTTGAACGAGGAGACCACTGTGCCTCCACTCTTTTGACTGCTCCTTGTTTTCAGGGTCATACACATAAATCCAGGTGTCATCCATAGTGACCAGCCGATCCAGGAAGTTCTTATCAGTCCGGAAACACTGACAAATGGACCGGGAAGTTTTCACTCACATGCTTTTCTGATCTGTTGTCTAACATTTGGGGACCCACTTTACAGATAACTTCCTCATGTCCAAATGTTCATGGATAATGACACAAACATGTTCACGGGAAATCCCCATGGTGTCTGCTATTGCTTTAGCTGAAATTCGTGGATTCTCCAGTATGAGATTGTGCTCAGCATCGACGATCTCTGGAACAACAACCACTCTCGGTCGTCCAGGACGTTCCTCATCATTGGTGCTGAAGTGGCCCGTTTTAAATTTGGCAACTCAGTTCTTAACATTGGGGGATCAATGCCCTTCATATTCCAATGTCTGCGACATATCACCATGAATATCCTTCACGGACTTTCCTTACAGAAACAAGAATTTTATCCATCCTCTGCTCTCAGTTGCTGTAAATATCGCATTAGACTCCGCCATTTTGTTTTCCCGCCTGCGTAAAACACTGTTGCCATAAGCAACAAAAACATAATTTTGAAAACCTATATTAAGCCTATATTAAACACACAAGGCTTTCATGTAATGTAACATTCGTTACCATAGAAACAAAAAAAATCACAAAGCCAAGGACTTATCAGCAGCCCCTCGTAGTTTGCAGTGGGAATTTCTATTCTAGCACTATTAGGTGTTTCTCTTGGAAGCTGGTCCGGTATCACATGGCTTTATTAAGACCATTATTATTATTATTATTATTATTATTATTATTATTATTATTATTATTATTATTATCTCCACAAGCGACTGTCCCCTTAGTTTGCAAAACACAAAGCGGAAAAAAAAGACATCAGGTGGGTGGAATTTAATAAATCACATTTATTTTGCTGCTAATGATCAACGCTGCATTCTTTCCACATGAAAAAAAACAAAAAAAACGCAGTGTGAATAAGCCCTTAGGATATGGTCCCACAAAACACACTGATGAGTAAAAGAGTAACAATGGACTTTGTGGGGCCAATTGTATTATATGGAAGGCTACGCTGAGGCCATTAGAATATGGGGAGGCCTATATATTATATACAGGACTATGACATTACATTACATATTAGTACATATTGGGCCATTACACTGGCAAGCAAAAGGGTAACAATGTTTTAAACTTCTGACTTTCAGGCTCCGTATCTCACCATTCACTAAAACTTTGAGCGTGAGACTACCTTCATTTTATAGACAATCATCTTGGCTATCTCATACATAAATTTGACTTGCACCTATTTAGCATATGATTAGTTATGCAGATTCTTGTCATGTCACTGCATAGTTACTGTTTTGTGCCTAAAATCTAAATTTTAATTTTTACTATTTTGTTAGTATTCTGTAAATCCACCTTTTGGCTGTCAGCACTATTGAATCCTTCTGGCCAAACTCTCATTCAGATTCAAGCTCATCTTGACCGAAATCTGATCCTAGATCTCTTCTACACGTTCCCAATGTTGGTGCAAATTGGTCGCCTCGCTTAGGTTTATATGCAGCTTTTTCTTCAACTCTACCCACAAGTGTTGGATTGGTTTGAGGAATGAGGACTGTGGGGACAATCCAGCTCCTCTACTTCATTGTCATTGAACCATTTTTTCACCAATATCAACTTGTGCTTTGTGTCGTTGTCCTCCTGGAACACTATCGTCCTTTTCATTTCCATTTTTCTCTAGGGTATGAAGTAACTCATCTTGTAGGATAATCACATATAGCTCAGCATTGAGACCATCATCGATCCTGGTCTAGTATCCAAAGCCTTTGGCTGTGAAACAATTCCATGTCATCAGGCTTCCTTCACCGAACTTGACAGTCAAGTTCCTTCAATTTCTCGATCCGATATCCTCCTTATCCCTAGTTTCTTTCAGACCCATTTGCGCCCATCAGAGCCTAGTCTATTGACTTTCATCTCATCGCTCAACAATACCCGTTTCCAATCTTCTATTGTCCACTTTTTGTAATCTTTTGCAAACTCGAGCCGACGCTTCTTATGAAGATATGGAGGTCGAAGCTTCCTCATTTTTTTTTTTTTCAGCCACCATTCCAGACCTATGTAACATGCGTTGCACAGTGCTTGTATGGACATCTGTGGTCTCACTATTATGAAGTATAAGAGCCGCCTCCACTTTCGACTTTGTCGCTCCAGAACTGATGGACCTTGTGATGAGACGACTTACTGACTCCAATATTTTGCCTGGACGTCCACCTCTTGGCTTTTGAATGGACGGACTTCATTTCATATTCTTCCAACTGGCATGGCCTCACATGATGCAGTTTGGCAATTTTCTTGGCCAAGAGATCACTATGAGCTGGATGATGTGGTGTCTGATTTCTTGGGAAATCTTCATGGCTGCTCCTTAATTTGAATCAATGACCTTTCACATGAGAGTCAACCTAATAACACACTGAGGTATTAGGGAATGTAAGAACAGGTTGTAATTTGTAGTATACAGGAAGAAAAAGATTTTTCCAACAACAGGAGCAAAACAGTAACAATGCAGTGAGATGACAAGAATTTGCATAACTAATCATGTTAAATAGTTGCAAGTCAAATTTATGTATGAGATGACAAAGTAAATTTTTAACCCTTAGAAACAGCCATTCTTCTGCAGTGTACCCCTAGGGTATGTATACACGACATCTTTTGTTAGGTACAATGCTGCCTAGAACCTGCCTGAAAAAGTGCTAAAAGAAACAAAACCTAAAAAACAATTAAACATGCACAGCATTGTCAAAATAACTTGCTGTGCACATGTTTCGTCTTTTGTGACTTCCTTTAACTGCTTCTGGCTTTGAAAGTCATGAACCAGCTGAAGGATGTCACCCGACAAAAAATAAATACATAAGTCGCCGGCGGCAAAGCCATCTCGAAAGTAACTGAGTAGATGACAAAGAAGATGCTTCTGGAAAAACACCACCAATGTTTTGCTGAATCATCATCTTCAAAAACATTTCTGGTATACCGGCGTCTATAGGACAATGTATGCACATACCTTCCTTAAGGGGGTGTATTCTGCAGATATAACATAAATATCTCTCATGAGACTGATCGGCGATATCACACGCAGAGAATGGACAAGACTAGCATTTAGTTGCATCCTATTCTTAGTAAGGGACTAGTTAAATGACTGGGTAAAAGACAAAGCCGCTTGCTTCCATGCACCCAGCTTTTATTTTGTCTGGCACGGGTGGCATTGGCCTTCCACACCTAATACACCAAATCCTCCACGTGAGCGGTTATTGTAAAGTGAATCTGAGGTCATATTGGTCAAACCTTTTTCTAATACCATCACAAATACAAGACGAGGGAAATGTCATGGTGCATTTGTAGAAAAAAATACCACTCTGGATATTTTATATTATAGTTTATCATGAGTGAATAAAATCTGTTGCCAGAAATATACTAATCATGTCTAATATTTAGATAAACTAAACACCTGAAATTGCGCCAAGTTTATGAACATGGCTCAGGCTGGATGATGAATCTGGTGCATGTTCAGATACTCTTCTGGTTGCACCACCAGTTGGTTGGCTTCCATTGGATAAGACTATTAAGCTGCAGATACAGGGTTAATTTGCAGGAAGGTGCGTTAGGAAGGTGCTCGGCTTTCGTACTGAAAGTGCGACACCTGGGAGAAAATGAACTTTATTCCTCTCAGAAGCTGCCAGTTTACAGTTATCCAAGCTACAATTATCTCTATAGTGTAATTCGGTGGCTGTAAGCACACCCCGGCACTGATTCATTACACAGCCAGCTGTCAGTCAGTGTCCAGGCGTACTTTCAGTTACTGTTAACAGTGCTGTGAGTGGTGACTAGCCACGCTGACACACCTCTGTGACTGAAAACCGGTGGCTCTCGAGAAGAATTAAGTTAATTTTTTACCGGATGTTGCACGTTGAGTACTGCGGCCGGACATGCTCATAACTCTGGTAACCTGCAGATTAACCCTATATCTGCAAGTTAATAGCGTTCTCCAATGTAAAAGGTTTCCTTTAATCTTACACTGCGAGCACATCAGCGGTATTCTGCCACAATGCCGGATCCGTCAGAAATGAGGTACAGTTCAATACAGTGGACTTGCGGGAAGATAAGGTCACATGTGGTCATGGCTGCATGTGACCACATGTGACCTTATCTTGCCGTGATTCCATTTAACTGTATTGAACTGTACCGCATTTCTGACGGATCCAGGAGCCAGCCTCACTGAGCTACATTAGCCATTTTGTTTGGCCTGTGTTTGGCAGGTCAGTCAATAGGGTTATGGAGTAGACTTCAACCAGAAGGAGATACTTATCCCAACACTTCTGTTTTTCACGTATTTGGGTCTGTGATTACGCATAACACTGGGGAACGCAATTTTTTAGGAGTTAGGTCAGACAACTGTTCTTAATTAATTTTTGGATGCTGAATCCAGAAATGATCTCAGTTTTTCTCTATCACGTCAAGTTTTTGAACTATAGGATTTTTGTCTTCTCAAAAATATGTAAACTACTGTACCTAAAAAGTGTTTTGTTTTTTTTTAAATAGTACAAATATGGACAAAAAATGAAATATATAAGAAATAGGCATGACAAATATGTTTTTTAGTTGTGACTACTCTTACAAGTTGCCACGTAGCTCGAATTGTACTCAGATAACAAGTCTTATTACAGAAATCAATGCAATTGTGCTTCTATGGCAGGTAAGTTGAGGAGGAAAAACTTGATGTGATAGAAAAAAACTGACTACATTTTTGGAATCAGCATGCCAATTTTAGTATAAATCCGCTCAAAAACCTAACTCAACAGAAATTTTTTTTCAAATTGTTCCCCAGTGTAATCTATAGACTACGTGTTTGCAAAAAAAAAAAAATCATAGAAACGGCTGTTTTTGATCTGGAACAAAATTAGCCATACAAATCTATGGACCCGTGAAAATCACAGACCGCACATATATGGCATCAGTATGCTGTGTCTGATTAATATTGCAATGTATAGGAGAAGATTATTCATTGTATTCATGCGTAAAACTCACTAATAAAACTGACACGCTGATCTAAAATACTGACATTTGGACCATGTTTTGCATATGTGAATAAGGACTGCCGTATGAAAGGCCTCGCACCTAGCTCCAGTTACATGTCCATGACCGAAACCGCTATTCTATTCTCACCTATAAGGCCCCTTTCACGTTGCGTTCCGATCTCCGTTCACTGGGCCCGTCGGGGCTTCAGGCCGCTGACGCTGTTTTTTTTCTATTTTCTGTTTCCATTTTGAGCCCCGCTGCATTATTGCCTAGACATGGCATGTCAATTCTTTGTGGAGTTTTCTGAATAAATGGTGCGATTACACTGCAAAAACGCATAAAAAAAGCAACGTTCGCATACACAAACACTGACCAAACTGATCCAAAATACTGATGAAAATCTGATCCAAAATACTGATGAAAATCTGATCCAAAATACTGATGAAAATCTGTCAGGTTTTTTTTGCGTATGAGAAAAAAAAAACTCACTGACTAAATGAGCTCTAAGGACATGTTCACACGTTGCGGTTTTTTTTGTTTGGTTTTATGCAAATAATCTGCTTTGTACAGAACCAGAAAAACCTATGAAATTCCAGAAATCTCATGCACTCACTTGCTTTTTTTTCCTGACTGACATGGAAAACGGCTGCGTTTTTGATAGAAGCAGCTTGTCAACTCTTTCAGCGGTTTTTGCTGCTTTTTCATCATTAAAAAGAATGGAGCTGCCTTATTTGCAGCAGGGTTTTTTTTCAGCTTTGTGGTGAATTTATTTATTTTATTCACTTTTATAGCGCTATTAATTCCACTGAGGTTTACAAACATGATCGAAACTAACTTTATTCAAAGATGTACTATAGACAAATGAAACAGAATAAATTCAACAAAAAAGGTGCAAAAAATGCAGCTTCTTTTTACTGGTTTTGCTGCAGAAAAAAAATGCAACATGTGAACATGGCCAATGCTTCTTTTTGCTGATCCAATGCGCTAACTACTTTGAGGATGTCACATGATGTGGTTTGGGGGGGTATCATGATTTTCAAAAAAATCCAGTAAAAACTCAACAATTTTCACGATTTTGGCAAAAAGTATGTATTGTTTGTCCACTGCCCTGTTCCCTTTCTTTTTTTTTTTCCTTTAGTTTTTCTTTCTCTTTTTTTTTTTATTTCTGCCTTTTTTTCTTTCTTATTTTCTTTCTGCCTTTTTCTTTTTTATCTTTATTTTTCTCTTTTTTTCTTCTTTCTTTTTTCTCTTTTTTTTTGTTTTTTTTCTGTTTTTCTTTGTTTCTTTCTTTCTCTTTTTCTTTCTTTCTTTTTCTCTTTACTTTTTTTTCCTTCTTTATTTTTTTTCTTTTGTATTTTTTCTTTATTTTCTCCTTTTTTTTCTTTCTGCCTTTTTCTTTTTTTTATCTTTATTTTCTATTTTTCTTTTTTACTTTCTTTTTTTCTACTTTCTTTTTTTTCTTTCTCTTTTTTCATTTTCTTGCTTTTTTTTCTGCTTTTCCTTGTTGTTTTCTTTTTCTTTTTTTCTTTTCTTTATTTCCTTTTTTCTTTCTGCCTTTTTTCTTTTTTATCTTCTATTTTTCTTTTTTACTTTTTTTCTTCTTTCTTTCTTTTCTTTCTCTTTTTTTTCATTGTTCTTGCTTTTTCTTCTGCTTTTCCTTGTTTCTTTTTCTTTCTGTTTTCTTTTCTTTATTTCCTTTTTTCTTTCTGCCTTTTTCTTTTTTTTTCTCTTTATTTTCTATTCTTTTTATTTTTTCTTTTCTTTTTTTCTTTCTCTTTTTTTCATTTTTTTTCTTTTTTTTTACTGTGTTTCTTTGCTTCCATCTTTCTCTTTTTTTCTTTTTTCCTTTTTTTCTTCTTTCTTTTTTCTTATTTTTTCTTTTGTATTTTTTCTTTATTTTTTCTTTTTTTCTTTCTGCCTTTTTCTTTTTTTATCTTTTTTCTTTTTTTCTTTCTTATTTTCTTTTCTTTCTTCCTTTTTTCCTTTCTCTTTTTCTTTCTCTATATTTTCTTTTTTCTTTGCTCCTATATGAATATTACAGACAAACCACACTGGGGGAGCATTTCATCCTCCCGACATTTTACAAGATGCAGATGCACAATGCTGTTGAAATTTGGCCGTCTGCTTTGAAGGAAAGCTTTACTGTAAATCATTCTCACCATTTCCACTATGAAGCCACATAAAATAACTTTGCGCTCAGTTTGATTTAATAATCTTGTACTGACTTTGAGCCGCAGTTTAGATGTGAACAGAGAAAACATCATTAACATATTATTAGCAATTACTTCTTCATGCAGATCTGGAGATGAAGAGAAGCGGAGCGCTCCTTTAAATACATAAGTGTATTTGTTGGCGTACGGAGCTCATTCTCCCACCATTATCGGAGCGGCACATTGTGATACATTAGTAGAGCTGGAATTTCATACGGCCGGGCTTATGAGCTGATAAGACTAGTCATGGTAAGTACATGACATTACTGATCCTCCCTGTCAGTCACACCTGCTAATGTCACAAAGCAGGTTCTTCTTCTCCAGGGTAGCAGGGTCCAAGTTACACATTTCACAAGAGAACAATGCCTCTACTGACCCCTCCAGCAGCCAAGAATGGAGGCGGCAGAGCCAGTTGGCTCACATTCAGGCTTGTTAACTATTAGTTTTGTGGATAGAAACAAGCCCAGGGATAATTTTCCTTCTTATGTGACAATACATTTAGTCGCTTCACCTTTGCACATGTTCTCGTGAGCACAAAGTCTTCCTATGTATTTGTAGCATTTAGCATCGAGGCCCAATAAGCGCTCAGAGACTCAGCCACATCCTCTTTTTCCTCTACAAAACACACCGGGCCCAATTTTTTGACCGTTTTTGCACAAATGTCATCAAAATAGCAAATTGTCTCTCCAGGAAAGGAGACAAACTCTAGCGCAGCGCCACCTATTGGAAGTAGCAATCCTAAAAGTGGCAAAAATTTTGCAAAAAAAAAAAAATTTCGTTTTTGTCCTTCACATGTTTTGCACCTTTTCAGCACCAAAAATCACAATGTTCACGAAATGCTGCAAGATCTGAGACCAAATATCTGGCAGATATAAGATCAGGCCGGCGGGGCATTGGAGAATGTTTGCACAAAAATGTTACCACTTTTTAAAAAGTCGATATTGATGAATCAGCTGAAAACATCTGGAAAACCCAAATCCTGCTAACAATGGAATACAAAAAAAAGATGTAAACAATCAAACTAGACCTGAAGACTTAATGAAAGTAACTTACTGCTCCTCTGCCACACTCCCCAACGCACGTTTCGCTTGTTGCTTCCTCAGGGCATGACGTGGAGGGGAGTTTAAAATAAACTTTAAAGCACCACTCCATTGTTTTTTTATGTTACTGCTGGAGTGGTGCTTCTAATCTAAGTTCCCCACACTTAGCTATAGGCTGTGTGCACACAGTGCATTTTTTGATGTGTTTCGCTTGTTGCTTCCTCATGGAGTGATGTGGAGAGGAGTACAGAAAGCTTAGATAGTGGGAGCATGAAAGACACACCAATAGATAAAGCCAACTATCTTGTTATTGGGTGCCACCATGAATGCCTATCTTTATGCCAGCAAAGTCAATGAGAACTCTGAAGTGTTGTGTGCACGTTGCTTATTTTTTTCCTTGCAGATTTGGTGCAGAAAATAATCTGCATCATGTCAATTGTTGGTGCATTTTTTTCTTGTAGTTTTTTTTTAGCCCTTTCACCCATTGACTTCATTAACAAAAAACATACATTTTTTAGGGTGCGTTTTTCTGCCAGTAGGTGCAGAAATTGTCTGCACGAAACACTCGTGTGCACACAGCCTCCAGTCGCGTTTCACCTTCTATTGCTTCTATTTCCATCAGTCTCCAGCCATTTGTATTTTACGAAAAATACTAGAGCATACCCTTTATGAAAAAACGAAAATAATATGCCAGTATGGAAGAAGAAATTGTGAGAAGTACCAATTGTGTATTTAATCAAATTCATTATTTTATTAATTGCAAAAAATATTAAAACCAACATGAAACATAAACAAATTAAAATAAGAAGTTGTCATAGGGAGCAGGAAAACACCCAGAAAAGATGAATGAATAAATCAGGTCAGGATAACCATATAACTGAATGGTATGAAGAGGATCACATGTGCTAATAATTGGGTTCAAAGACTGGAGTAGGAATTGATCAATCCAATACCAAAAATATAATAATATCAAAATTGCTAGTGCAATATATACAAGGATTGGATTTCATGAATACATAAAAGGATTATATATTGAGTTACCAAAAGATACAAAATGGAAAGCGACATAAATACCACGATTGCAATGAGATAAATGAGGTAAGAATTTACAATAAAGAAAAAGTGCAAGTGCAAGAAATAGAAAGTCTGAGCCAATGGATAAATGGCATCTATTTAGAGACCGCCATGAAATGAGATCAGGTAAATCTGTAGACGACAAATAAATGGTAACAATCAAACCAGACCTGAAGACATAATGAAAGTAACTTCCTGCTCCTCTGCACATATCCCAACGCGCGTTTCGCTTGTTGCTTCCTTAGGGCGTGACGTGGAGGGGAGTACAGGAAACACTTAAGTAGTGGGAGCATGAAAGACGCACCAGTAGAAAATTCCCAGTATCTTGTTATTGGGTGCCACCATGAAGTGCACCTGACCAAAAGTCCGGGGCTAATCACAGTCAGAAATATCACTAATACACGCCAAGGAACATGCAGTGACGTGGTGTGAAGGTGCACTTGAGCCAAACACTGTTGGGAGCACGCACAGGGGTGCAATACTGGTGATGCGGGTGTTACGATGTTGCGATTGGAGCCATACAGGCAAAAACCTGATATAAAACAATGTGCACAGAAGGATAATGATGAGAAGACTATTTGTAGAAGAAAAAATAAAGTGATGTTTAAATATATGATAATTGTGTAAGGTTCCATTGTGAAAAATACTAAAATGACTTGTTACAAGAGTAAAAACTGAATAAAAGAAAAAGTGCATGAAAGTAGACAGTTGCTATTGTGAGATATATGAGATATATAAATTTGTAGAGCATTGTGATATATGAATCTGATATACAGTGTGTCCACCCATATCCTGTCCACCGCCATTAACTTGAGAACGGCGGCAGCTATAGGCATAGAAGTGGTGTCTAGGTATAGTAAAGTAGCAATGCGCTACGCAATGGAACCACCTATAGCGCCACCTGGTGGAAAACAACGGAGTTAGCATTTTTATCTCAAAAACGGAACGAGATGGAGAAAAAAAGTGAATTAAAAAATTGTAGGGCATCATCAATTCAATACGAATCGACACCTTGCATACAGCAATGCTATGATATGAAACCCATGACCCCCCCAAAACATTGAATGCTGGTCACGCATATGGTGCTCATTTAACTTTGATGCTCAGAGTGGCCCCCGTCAGCTGCAATGCACATCTGGACTCTGGACAGCATACTGTATCTTGCTGCACGCTGTGCAATATGGTAGGTGACACGTTTGCACAAGCATCTGTGATACATCGTCGTAGGTCCTGCAATGTTGGTGGAGGGGTCGCTTAGACCTGCTGTTTGATGTGACCTCACAGAAAGAAGTCCAATGGGGTCAGGTCAGGTGGCCGTGGAGGCCACTCCACGCAGCCACCATACCCAACGACTTGTATAAAGGTCTCCATGAGGTATCGCTTCACGTCCGCAACCTTGTGCATTTTACACATTCTAATCATAGCATTACTGTATGCAAGGTGTGGATTCATAATGAATTGATGATGTCCTACTACTTTGTACTTCACTTTTTTTCTCTATCTTGTTCCGTTTTCGAGATAAAAATGCTAACTCCGTTGTTTTCCACCAGGTGGCGCTATAAGTGGTTTCATTGCGTAGCGCATGACTACTTTACTATACCTAGACACCACTTCAATGCCCATAGCTGCCGCCATTCTCAAGTTAATGACGGTGGACAGGATATAGGTGGACACACTGTATATGTCCTCATCTTAGGCCTATCCTGGTATATATGTCACCCATCCTGGTATATATGTCCTCATCCTGGGACCAACCTGGCGTATATGCCCCCATTCTGGTATATATGTCCTTATCCTGAGCCCATTCCTGGTATATACTGTATGTCCTTATCCTGGGCCCGTTCCTGGTATGTAGGTTATCCTGAGCCCCTTCCTGTTATAATGTATATAGTCCCCATTCTGTCTCCAACACAAAAAATTAAAAACATTCTACTCATCTTCTCCAGCTCCTACATCACGCAACCTCCTACTCTGTAACTGGTGCAGTGTCTGGCAGCTGACAATGTCGTTCCTGCTATGGTAATGCATGATATCAGTGTCATGCGTCCCCAGCCACTTGAGCACCAAAGTCAGCTGCCGGCCTGTAGCGTGTATTGCAGTACAGAGACTCAACAGGTCTCTGTGCCGCAATGCATTTCACCTTGATGTGCATTCTCAGACACATATACAGCTGAAGTAGGCACTGGGGTTGGTGAGCCCACTCTAGACCTCTGTGACCATGATCATTATGTGGCGCCCCTGAGGCTTCAGTCGCCACAGGGTATTGCATCTCTTTTAAGATGTAGTACTCATCCCAGGTAAGGAGAGGTTAATTGCTGGTGATTCTCATATTCACACACCACAAACAGTTAGGTGTCTTCCCTCTGGGGAAAAGCCTAGGGTAGGCAGGGGGGTTGGCCGTCACAAAGCATGGGACTTTCCCAGTCACTGAGCCAGCCACCTGGTGGGCGGGAACCACTTGGGGAAAAGGGAAGGAGCATCTTCACACATAGTTAGTTAGCCCCGGGCACAGCTTGGGGTGAGACGCACTTGGGGACCTTGGTCCACTCTCTTCTACCTCACGCTTCTGGCAGTGCCATAGGGCCCGTGGCTTGGAGCATCCAGCTCAGCCCAGGTTCTCTACAGCTACATGTGATTCCAGGGTCTGCGGTAAGTGCAGGAAACAACCGCAGCCCGTTCCATATTCCAACTACACCGGGATAGGACGGACCCCGACCAGAAAGTACTCACAGTGGGAACACCGGCGGTGACCTCAAATTGCTCGGGATCAGCTGGGGCCCGTCACAGTGGTGGCCAGTACTTCTGAAGCGGCAACTGGGTTACTTAAAGAACTGTGAGTAAAACACCTGGAACCCGCAGAGACTGTGATCACCTGTCATTCCCGGCACCGCCGCCCCGTGCCTCGGCGACCGCCATTACTACTCCCCTCATCATCTTCCCTGGGGCCCGTCCACCTGTGGGGAGCAAAAACACCTCAGCTGCTACTACCATCCGTCCTGGAGTACAGCGACAGCAGCGGCGGCTAATTCCCTGGCCGCATACCGCAGGTAGCGTCACGAAATCAACCTCCATCACCACCCCTTCCCTTTATTGTACACCTCGGGGTCACGAAACCGGGCAGGGCCACCCGTGACATCCCCTGACCCTCACCGGCCCGGTGACGAGTATTTTCCCCCGAAACCCTGGGGTGCTACATTTACGTCCCTGACCGTTGATCAATGTAACTGCTCTTCTGAAAATGTATGTACCTGCCAGATACCCTAATAGTTAGCTCACAGGTTTAGGCTATGTTTTTAAAGTCTGATTACTGTCTGTGAGAAAAAAAGACCTCACATGGATAGCACTTTGCCAGTTATTCAAATATCTACATGACAAAAATGACAGCATGCATGTATTTCAGATGAAACATTCTCATTCAAGCCCATGGTTGCCCCCCCCCCCAAAAAAAAATTGAATCCCATATGGATCAAACATATAACGTCCGATTTTTACAGATACATTTCTTAACATGGGAAACAATTTTTGGACTTGTAAATCTAAGGCTACGTTCACACACCAGTTTTTTTTTCCATCAGTCACAATCCGGAAAAAACGGATAAAACGGATCCGACGCCGGATCCGTTTTATCCCCATTGATTTGTATTAGCGTTGGATTGTGCCTGATGGCCTTGTGTTGCATCCGGCTTTTGATGGATCCGGCATAATTACTCAATGAGGCGGCCGGATGGAACGTCTCATTGAACGTTTTTTGTCTCTGAAAAAAAAGTATCGCGCGATACGGCGTGATTTACAATGAATGCCTATGGACGCCGGATCCGGCGCGATGCGTCAAAATATGGATGAGGCCACCGGATCCGTTTTTTTTAAACTGAGCATGCTCCAAGTTATTGAAAAAACGGATCCAGCAAAAAAACGGATGAAATGGATGCAAAAAATGGATGCGCCAGATCTGTTTTTTTTGACGGATCAGGTATACCGGATCCATTAAAAAAAGGATAAGGCGCATCCGTTTTTGCATATTCTGCGCCGGATCCGTTGCATCAGGCACACGCCGGATTGTCAAAAAAACTGATGTGTGAACGTAGCCTTATTAACTGCTGATGTTTAAAAACGGATGACAAAGAAGATGAAAAATTGCCCATTTTTGGGGGATTAAAATGATGATAAAATGGTGATTTTTTTTTACACTGATGTGAACTTAGATCTCGCGGTCTGGAGAATATTTCCTCATTAGTAGTGTCTTTTACTCTGATAAACTCCTGAAACATTTGGGTTTGTTCACATTTACGCAGTCAGACTCTTTCCCACCCACATGAAATTCTATACAGTTTACACACAGTGACTGGACCCAGCATTCACATGGAGGATGGTGACAACAGATGGATTCATCTAAACACTGCTGTAATGATGAGTAGTACACATTCATATAAGCAGATTTCTGGAGGCGAGTGCAATTCACTGCAGCCGGAAGAGAACTAAGCAGGGAAAGTTCAGCTGAATTGTAGGGCGGTGAGTGGCTTTCTCCTGGCTGATCCCTTTCCGGATTACACATATTGATCCACCTCGACATTCCATTATAGTGCATGATGTCAGCTGTACTCCGCATGCTGGATTTGTAAAGGACTTAGTGTAAAAAGAAATATAATTAACTGCTAGTATTTGGGTACAATAGTACAAGTCAAGGAGTGTGATTAGGCTACAATTGGCCAGTTCATGAAGATGATATGTTGGAAGCTCGAAAAATTGGCAAGAATAATGATCTCTGTGACAAGGTCAAATTGTGATGGCAAGATTACTTGATCAGAGCGCCTCCCCCGGGTTTTCCATGTATTTACCGGCTAACAGTGGTCCATAAAGGACAACGATAAACCAATTGTTCCCAGGGCTCACTGAGGCCAGTGATTAGCCTGTTTAGGCCAGAGTCATACTTACGATTGAGTCATGTGTGACTTGCGCAAGTCTCGCATCACATCACCCGGCACGGCCCCACACTCTCTGGACAGAAGTGTCTCAAATGCATAAAAATACATGTAGCCGACCCACTCCTGTCCAGAGAGCAGATGCCGTGTTGGGTGATGCACTACGAGACTCACATGAGTCACGCACGGGTCAATCGCAACTGTGACTCCATCCTTAGTCTGACACCACGAAAGGGATATAGTATAGATGTCTGAAAATTGTAAAGCTGGCTATGAAAGACACATGTCTGAAAGTACAGTTCATCACAACTGGTGTAACTGGAGCTGTACAATCACAGACGGGTCAGCATAGACATTCAGCTGCAAGTGTCTCCAAAGGGCATGTGAGCTTTTGGACCGGACCATGGAACAATGGTGGCCTGACGTGATCAACTACATTTTGTTTTACATGACCCTGGAATTGTAGATTCCGGAATTAGAGCAAAAAAAAAATAAAGAATGATCCTGCACTACCAGGGTTTACCTTCACAATTCCAGTAGCGGTAGAAAAGCGGATCCAATTCCTTTAAATCCATACGTACGAAGCGGTGCACTCTCCAAAATAAGCCACTATCCTAGGAAATCCACCACAAAAAAAGAAAGGGCGGCTCAACTGCAAAGTCCGTAAAAAATAGATTTTTATTCCAATAAGGTGTGCATAAAATAGGCAGTGTCGAAGCCGGATGTGGGCTCCCCCAGCTCCCCATTGTCCTGGAAGAGCCTGCATCCGTCTTTGCCACTGCCTATTTTATGCACACCTTGTTAGAATAAAAATCTAAGTTTTTACGGACTTTGCAGTTGAGCCGCCCTTTCTTTCTTTGTGGTGGATTTTCTTAGATTCCAGAGTTACCAGCGCCTCCCCCCCACCCAAAAAAAGGGGATTCCACCCCGTATAATAAGCACTCAGACTCTTTGCTTGGATAATTTTGGCCACATCAGCCATTTTATTTAACAAATACGTAACAGGATATAACACTATAGGATGGGGACTAGGATGGGCACAATACTATAGGATGGGGACATTACTATAGGATGGGGACAAGGTGGGCACAGTACTATAGGATGGGGACTAGGATGGGCACAATACTATAAAATGGGGACATTACTACAGGATGGGGACAAGGTGGGCACATTACTGTAGAATAGTGACATTACTACAAGGGGACAAGGATGGGAAACATTACTATAAAATAGGGATAATGCTGGGGACATTACTATAGGGTGGGGACAAGGTTGGCACATTACTAAAGGATGGGCACATTACTATAGAGTGGGGACAGTACTATAGGATGGGGACATTGCTACAAGGGGACAAGGATGGGGAACATTACTATAAGATGGGGGACAAGGATGGACACATTACTATAGATTGGGGACATTACTATAGGATGGGGACTAGGATGGGCACATTACTACAAAATGGGGACAAGGATGGGAAACATTACTATAAGATGGGGACAAGGATGAGCACATTACTGTGGGATGGGGCACAATACTACAAGGGGACAAGGATGGGCACGTTACAACAATATGGGGAACATTACTAAAAGATGGTCAAAATTTCTATATAGTGCTAATTGTAAGACTATTAGTTACAAGAAAGGGATAAAATGTAAAAAAAAATGTTTATATTTAAACAAAGAATGTGCATGTTTGCTATAATGAACAAGTGAAAATGTTCAAAATCAGTGATCCCAAGGTGTGTAAAAAAAAAAAAAAAAAAAATTATATATGGTACCAATAAAAATGTCACTTTGTCCTGCAAAGAATGTGCCCCCCCAAATTATTTTTTTTCCTCTGTGCGGCCCATACACCCAGCCGAGTTTGAGACCCCTGACCTAGAGGATATTTACCAATAGCGACATTAGCCCTGCCTGAGGTAATAGTATCATAGAGTTGATACACGAAACAAAATATTCCAAGACCGATGTCTTCAGCTCCATTGTAGCACTTTCCACCACCTCCGTTCATGCCTTTGCGGCGCCGATTGACGTCAGCAGTGTGATCAGCTGACCGGATCACACTGCTGACGTCACCAGGTCAGGACTTGTACTGGCGTGTAATAGACTCTAGTACTGATCCATGAGAGCCGCCACTGCAGATTCTGTGAGCCACGGGCAGCTTAACAGCAGCTCAGAGAACGTCTGACTCCCATGTGTGACTCCCTGGCCTATCAGGTCGTCACAGGGTATTGTGCAATCTGCCCTTCAGCACAGTATCCGCATCCTCCTTGGTTACGGATCCCTGTTCTTTGGTGTTGCTAAGATCAGAGCCAGCCAAAATCCTAGAAACACTTTACACCACACCCACCAGACACACCATTGGGGGGCCTGAAGAGAATAGGGCCGCCCACTTGGGGGGTTGGTAGGGAAAAGTGAAAAAGTGTAGAAGAAGAAGGAGAGAGAGGAGTGTGAGGAGCAGATGTGCAGTGGTGACTCTCGTAGGGAGAGGTCACCGTGTTGGAGCAGGGCTCCTTCAGCTACTAGGTGGCAGACGTTGGTCTGGGCCTGGTAGGAGCCGGAACCCCGGTTGCAGGGGATCGCGTCAATATTACAAAAAGATCTGGATAAGATGTCAGAATGGGCAGATACTTGGCAAATGAGATTTAATGTTGATAAATGTAAAGTAATGCACCTAGGACGAAGTAATCCTATAGCTGCGTATACATTAAATGGAAGTAAACTTAGGACTACAGAACAGGAGAAGGACTTGGGTATTCTCATTACAAATAAGCTGAGCAGCAGCACTCAATGTCAGGCAGCAGCTGCTAAAGCAAACAAGATTTTAGGGTGTATAAAAAGAGAGATTAGATCCCGTGATCCCAACATATTGTTACCCCTCTATAAATCACTTGTAAGGCCACATCTGGAATATGGATCCAGTTTTGGGCTCCACTTTTTAAAAAGGACATTCAGAAGTCAGTTCAAAGGCGGCAACTAGACTACTACAAGGAATGGAGGCTGGCCGTATGATGAGAGGAATGGAGGCCACCCGTATGATGAGAGGTTGGAAAAATTAGATATGTTCAGCTTAGAAAAAAGACGTCTCAGAGGAGATCTCATTTATATGTATAAATACATGTGTGGTCAATATAAAGGACTGGCACATGACTTATTTCTTCCAAAGACAATACTAAGGACCAGGGGACACTCACTGCGAGCGGAAGAAAAGCAATTCCGACAGCTAAATAGGAAAGGGTTCTTTACAGTTAGAGCAGTCAGACGGTGGAATGCCCTACCACAAGAGGTAGTAATGGCAGATACTATAACAGCTTTTATATCAGGGCTGGATGATTTCCTCAGTACACAAAACATTGTTGGTTATAAATGACTTAGTGACCAAATGTAGAACTGGTGGAGGAAGGTTGAACTAGATGGACCTAGGTCTTTTTTCAACCTAAGTAACTATGTAACTATGTAACTACTAAGGGGCACGGATCTGCCGAGGAGGGCAGCCAGCGGCCTTGAGCCATCTCCGGGCAGGGGCCAGGACACGACGGGGTGCGCGAACCCTAGGTCGGGAAGTAGCTTCAAGCCTCCTGGTAATTTACCCGACGGGGGTGAAGTCTTAAAGATTCATCCCTCACCCGCTCCAAAATCAGGGTACTAGCGTACCGATGGGATAGGACTTTTCCCAAAACACAGTCCATCAAATCCCACGTGTGAACCCTGAGAGCAAGCTCACTCCGTTAGCCATACGGGTGAGCGGGACCTGACTAGTTACACACCACAGGGTCCAAACAGCGAAGAAGGTGCCATGAAAAAGGTCACAGGCTAACAAGCAACACCAAGGGCACGGATCCAAGCGTGCTCCCTCCTGGCTGCAGCGGTGCTCAGCATTCTGGTTTACAAGCTGTCGGTGTCAGTATTCTTGGACTGAGTGAGTACGCAGAAACCCTTTCCTTCACAACGGCACCCCTTTGCTACAGTCACCGGGCCCCGGGGCACAACCCCCTTACCCACGGAGGGGTTAAAAACCTTGCTACCATATCATCGCCACCGGGCGCCCCCAACAGCAGCGGTGGTACTCCATCTTACCACGCACCGTGGGTGGTGTCACGAACTTCCCAGAGACCCCTCGAGCCACCGCGGCTCCAGATCCGAGCGGCTCGGCCGCTGACGAGGGGGCGGTACACATGCAGCTGCTGAGAGACACCGCGGACCCCCGCATCAGGCGCCCCCCTGCCAGATGTGCCCGCCTGCCTCCTCTACATACGGCTCTGGTCCCCGCGCCTGGGGCCCGGTAAGTAGAAGAGTAAAATCGGAGGGGTTTGACTGCCAGTGTGTCCAGGACCCCCTGTGTGCTTCTGCTCACCCGGTGCGCCCTCTGACGTGCATCTCCCATTCCCCTTCTCTCCCCACCCCCCTCTGCGCCACTGACCCAGACTTCCAGTCCAGCACATGGCTAATTTGCATGCTCCGCCCCGTCACATGCAAATGATCCATCTATAGAAGCTAAAACGACACTGCCGGGCCCCTCTGCTGCAGCTGTGACTGGGGCCTGGTGAAAAGGAGGGCCTGGCCGGCCGAGGCTTAACACAGCTAAGTAATTACCCAAGGCTTGGCCGGGGCCCCCTTCTTGACCAGGCCTCATACACCAGTCACGGTTGTAATGCCCTGATGGTGGCCCTGTTTATACATATCCAAACTGGGTAATGTACTAAAGAAAAGAGATGGGCATGCTGAGCACAAATTGGCTCTGAGTGCTGGTTGTGTGTGTAGAAATTGGGGGAATGTGGGAAGGTCATCAAATATATAAAGCTGAATGTGTGTGTGTATGTATGTCCGGGATTGGCATCTGCACCGTCGCAGTTACAGCCACAAAATTTTGCACACTCACACGTCTGGACCCCGAGAGCGTCATAGGCTATGTTGTGAGGCGAAATTTTAACCCCGCGCGTTCCAATTTACCAATTAATTTTGCCCCTATCTAGATAATGGGGAAAAAGTGAAACGAAAAGTGTATCCGCACCATCGCATTTACAATCACAAAATTTTGCACAGACACCTCATGTGACCCAGGGAATGTCATAGACTATGTTTTGACAGGAAAATTTAACCGCGCGCTTTACAGTTACTCTCCAAAAAACATGTCTCCATTAAAGTAAAAGGAGCCTGAAACTACAGGTTATTAGTAGGAGCTGTGATTGGTTGCTATAGGAACAAAAGACATTCATAGTATAAGAAGCTTATATGTGAGGTAATAAGATGTCGGTGGGGAGACGGATAGAAAGAGACAGAGAGACAGACAGAGACAGACAGAGACAGACAGACAGAGACAGACAGAGAGACAGACAGAGAGACAGACAGAGAGACAGACAGAGAGACAGACAGGGAAAGAGACAAAGAGATAGCGACAGACAGGGAAAGAGACAGACAGAGACAAACGGTGAAAGAGACAGACAGAGACAGACTTGGAAAGAGACAGACCTTTAAAGACACAGACCTGTAAAGAGACAGATGGGAAAAGAGACAGATGGGGAAAGAGACAGATGGGGAAAGAGACAGACAGACATGCAGACAGGGACAGAGACAGGCAGACAGGGAAGGAGGAGACAGCCAGAGAGAAAGACAGAGATAGATGTGGAAAGACACAGACCTTGATAGAGACAGACGGGGAAAAAGACAGAAATAGAGACAGACAAGGAACGAGACAGACAGAGACAGGCAGACAGGGAAAGAGACTGACAGGAAAAGACACAGACAAAGAGACGGGGAGACAGACGGGGAAAGAGACAGACCTAGAAAGAGACAGACCTAGAAAGAGACAGATGGGAAAGAAACAGAGAGATAGAGACAGACAAAAAAAGAGACAGACAGAGACAGGCAGACGGGGAAAAAGACAGTGGAAGAGACAGACGGGGAAAGAGACAGATCTGGAAAGAGACAGACGGAGCACATTACTTGGCCAATTTAAATCTGTGTGGAATATCTGTGGTGTTGAAATATATGTTGTGAAATGCTTCTATTAGCTTAGTTTTTGCCTTTTAATAATTACATTTCTATCTATTTGTTTTGTGTGCAGAATACATTTTTGTTAATACATTCTATTTTGTCAACAACAGTTATTAACCCGGGCGAAGTCGGGTAGTACAGCTAGTCTATTATAAAGGCTGAGCGGGGAGGCTTGTAGGCAGGACGCCCCATAAAAGAACTTTCTGTACAGTGAAGGCCCATAATCTGCTCTTCATATTCTGCTGTTTGATCAGAAGGAATGAAAGTTTATGGCTGGATATAAATAGAAAGACTCCTTATTTCAGACAGCTTGAGCTGGGAAACAAGAGAGGCATTATCCTCCTCTACTTTCTGATACATGAATCCAGCAGAGAAGAAAGAATAATTATTAAGATCCGTGACAAAGCCTCTGATGTGGATCTGCAGCAGACTGATGTCGTGCGAGATGGTTATTTCTAGTGCTGCCATCACTGGATGGGATTTCATCCTGTCCTCTCTAGTCGGCCATATTCACACAAACTTCTGATGTGACGAAACTGCTTTGTCCTAATGTCTGATAGATAGCTGGTGTTTTTCATGAATGACTTCAGAACATGACAAAATAGCTCAGCATTGCCCCCCTGTGGCCACACACAGAACTGCCCTAATGTGAACGTTTGTAATATTCTCTGTAGCTAAAGATATTTTTAGGTTTAGATGGACAAAAGACAATTATGTTCATAGTGTAGCTGCTCCCACAAAAAGACTCAATGGAAACCAAGGGAAAACTTGTGCTACGTGTAGGGCTTTGAGATAACCCATCTGACAGGGTCCACCTAACTTGTATCTAGAGCAAACTTTGCTCCTTTGGTGGCCGTTAGAGAAGTAGGGACTCTCTCTGTACCTCACTGTACCCCTCATAATTTCATCATGGTGTATCGATGGCTGACATGGGAGCTGCATGTCAAACAAAAGTCTCAGGGTCTACATCTAGCAAAGTATATTAGACCCTGCTAAAAGCATAGTCTAATAGCCTCATGTCAATGTGAAAGTAACCGTTGTAATAATCTGAAATACACATGTATTTAGATGTAGTAAAGGGAATCTGTCAGCAGGTTTTTGCTATGTAATCTGACAGCACAAAAATGTTGGGGCAGAGACCCTGATTCCAGTGATATGTCACATACTGAGCTGTGTTTTACTGTTTCAATACAATCAGTGTTTTATCAACAGGATATTATCACTATGGACAAATGGTCTTCTGCATACTAGTCCCACTGCGCCCTCACCATCAGCAGTTTGTCACTATACAATGTACACAGTAAGCTGTGGTGATGTCGGGAAGGGGGGGGGGTTATACATAGCTCAGCTCTACTAGATCTATAGCAGAGAAAACTGTGATGCTGTATATTATCAGCTGTGATTCTATATATATTCACCCAAACTTGCAAAAACTGATTTTCCATGACAAGCTGAACTATAAAGTTATAACATTATTACTCCTGCATGGTAAAACCTGTTAAGAAAATAATAAAATGAATAAAACTGGTGTGAAATTCGTTTTTGGTCAACTTTCCTACAAAAAAATATAATAAAAATTAGTAAAAAAAATGCACATTTTTCCTTTGCAGAAAAAAAAAGCTATGCCTCTTAAAATATACTGTGAGTATCTGACTAAAGACTATTGGACCAATGGATGTAGTAGAGCGGAGCCCACAGTTCTAAAGAATTTAGACCTTTACAGCACAGAACACCAGTTATGTCAATCTTATTGTTGTGTTTTATTAGAGATTGCTTGTTCGTCAGTTTAAGGTACACAATTTGAAGGGGAAGGGGTTGTAAATGGGTGCAGCCTAGTTGTCCTCCATGGACTCTAATGTAATCAGGCTTGCAGTAGGATTCATTGTCCTACATCTGGTGGGGGTTTGTGCATCCATTGTTGCCTTCTGCAGTCTGCTGGCAAATGCAGGAAGTCTTGCAAACAAAATGAATTAATTGGAGACTCTTATGTCAGCCACAGGTGTGGTGGGCATTATGGAAACCTGGCTGGATGAAAGCCATGACTACCATGAATACCAAACGTAGAAGGTTACACTACATTCAGAAAGGACAGGAAAGACAAAAAATGTAGAGGGGTATGACTAGTGATGGGCGGACCCGAACTGTAAAAGTATAGATCCGCACAGTTTCAAAGGTACCTGAGTGCCGGACCCAGGATTCCAGATATTGATCCGGATCCGGCACTAGAAAATAAAAGATATAAAGGAAAAATAAAGAGAATAGGAATGAACCAAGCGTTTTATACTTATGAAGGCTCCAGAACGGCTGTATCTACACCCATGGTCTCTCCTTAATATCCTGGGCCACTCATCATTACTCATCCTTATGCACTGCTTATCCCGTCCACCGGCCATCCTAGTGTCTGTGATTGGTTGCAGTCAGATGCGCCCCCAGCCTGTGTGACAGTGTCTGACTCCAACCAATCACAGTCGCTGTCTGTGGGTCAGTATCATGGTAAAAAAAATAAATAAAACAATTGGCGTAGGGTCTCCCCATATTATGACACCAAGCACAGATAAAGCCCATGGCTACGGGATGCAGACTGCAGCTGTGCGCCTATCTTGGCTGTGTACCAAAATAATAGGAACCACATATGCCTTTTTTTTCAATTATTTAAATAGTTTTTAAAAACAGCGTGCCATCCCCCCCCCCTTCAATTTTGATACCCAGTCGTAATAAATCCCAACAACTGAGGACTGGTATTCACATCTTGGGGAGTCCCATGGTTATTGGAACCCCTCCAGGCTAAGAATAGCAGCCTACAGCCGCCCCTAAATTGTCACATCCATTAGATGTGACAATCCCGGCGCTTTACCCAGCTCTTTCTAATTTCCCTGAAGCGGTGGCAATCGTTGTAATAGGGGTTAATGACAGTGCACAACTGTCATCAAGCCTAGAATTAGTAATGGATAGGGGTCTATGAGAAACCCCCCAATCACTAATCCTATACGTAAAAGAAAACAAACACAAACATAGAGAAAAAATCCTTTATTTGAAATAAAATACAGCACCCACTTTCCCCTCTTTATTAACCCCAAAAAGATCCTTGAAGTTCCACCGCAATCCACACGATGGTCCTGGCTCTGCTACATCCGAGACTGAAGAGACAGAAAACATGTCTGATCTCTCTACGCTCCGGGTAACAGTGACAAGGGAGACCCAGCTGGCAGCAGAGAATTCACTCAGTTCACCAGAGGTCATACCTGGGTTAAGCTAGAGGACCGCACTCTAGCTTAAAGTGCGAGGTTATGTCCTGCACTCCACCAGCCCTTTAACAGTAACAGTACCGGCTGGGGACGGGGATTGCTGAGATGCCTCGCATCCCCCTCCTCGACCAGCACTGTCACCCTGCCAGCCATTTAACACTGACAGTACTGCTTGGGGAGTGTGGGGAAGCCCCACACTCCCCTCCACCTAGTTGGCACTGTCAGTGTTGAAGGACTGGCGAGATGTGGGGCACGGCCCTGTACTTTTACAGTGACAGTAGCAGCTGGGGGTAGTGGGTTGAGGGGCTGGCCCATACTCCCCGACCCTGGTTGGCACTATCACTGTTAAAGGGCTGACGGGGTGCAGGGCATGACCTCGCACTTTAAACCAAAGTATGGTGCTCAGTTCACCGGAGGTCATACCATGGGAACCCAGGTATACCCTTTGGTGAACTGAGTGACGTCACTGCTGCCAGTCGGGTCCCCCTTGTCAGTCTTTCCCGGAGCCTGAAGATATCGGACATGTTTACTGCTTGAAATTAAACTTGTGACTTATGAAGCACTGGCAAAATTACAGCCCACCATACCAGTTACTCCATAGTGACAGCACCAGAGAATTCTTTTTAATAGTCCAATTACCCCAATACACGCTGACATGCGAGTCTTGGGAAGGGGTGGGGGTTATTACAGAGCTGAGGGACTGATCCAGTGGTCAAAGTAAAGGTGGCTTTACACGCAACGACATTCCTAACGAGATGTCGTTGGGGTCACGGAATTCGTGACGCACATCCGGCCTCGTTAGTGACGTCGTTGCGTGTGAAACGTACGAACGACCGCTAACGATCAAAAATGCTCACCTTATCGTTGATACATCGTTCTAATCCCAAATATCGTTGCTGTTGCAGGACGCAGGTTGTTCGTCGTTCCTGAGGCAGCACACATCGCTAAGTGTGACACCCCAGGAACAAGGAACAACACCGTACCTGCATCCTCCGGCAACGAGGTGGGCGTCACTTTCTTTCGGCTGCTTCTCCGCCCCTCCGCTTCTACTGAACGGCTGCCGTGACGTCGCTGTGACGCCGCACAAACCGGCCCCTTAGAAAAGAGGTGGTTCAGCGGCCACAGCGACGTCGCTAGAAAGGTAAGTTTGTGTGACGGGTGTTAGCGATGTTGTGCGCCACGGGCAGCGATTTGCCCATGATACCCAACCGACAGGGGCGGGTGCTTTCACCAGCGACAACGCTAGCGATGTCGCTGCGTGTAAAGCAGCCTTAAGAATCCTAGCATCAAGTAAACAAAACCACGTAGAATAAGAATTTGTTGTCAGGCAATTCTCCCAGAGTCCATATGTTTTTTATTTTTGCATAATTTGCTGTAGTTTTCACTGTTTTCTGGATTTGCACTGATTTGTGATTTCTCTCGATTTTCACTGATTTTTGTGCAGTCTGGTGATTTTTACTGACTTCAAATAATTCAAATCAATGTGACAGTAATGTTGCTGATTTCACTGATTCTAGGGGAAAAACACAAAAAAAGGAATGCGACTAGACTAAAATTACTGAACATCAGCAGATGCCTAAATTTCAGTGAAAACCTAGAATGAATAGTGAAAATCTAGAAAGAAAAAAACCCCAGAGGAAATATAGAAAAATGATAGACTGATGTGAAAAACATCCTCTGGACTGTGAGGATATCCCAGAAAACAATAAATAATTATTAATATTTTATCTATTAATACTTGGAATTGAACCTGTGACTTGTAGACCACAAGCTGATTTGCTGCCCACCAGACCAGTCACTTGGTAGTGACAGCACCTAAGAATTTTATTTAATATCATAATTACCACAAGACAAAATTTAGAAAATTAAAAAAATCCCATGGTCCGTATTTCATAAAAATTTGTGACTTAATTGGTTCATATTAAAACATTTTCATGTACATATTCAAGATAACTGTCCCACTGACGCGTTTTGGATGTAGTGCGGACCCATGCCAGTCACCAACCGCGAGGTACCAAAGATTGGGCACGATCGGAGAGTTGGCTTATTTTGACTTGCCGTGCAGCTGCAGAGATCATGACCCAAGACTGTGTGCTCATTTAGCGAGCTGTGGTGGAGTAGAGACACCTTTTATGGCCGGGATAACCCCTTTACCGAAGGTTTCCATGTGGCATTCTTAAAACTGGAAAGCCCACTGAGGTTGTATGCAGCTACTGTGATGCAAGGAGCATTCACCTTTGAGGGTCGCGAGTTTCACTTTCATAGCACTTGTGCACCGATAGCACCACCAGAGGAATAGAAAACGTGGTCACCTGAGTGTGAGACCAGCCACAGTCTGCGTGGGTTTTTTCTGAACTGTCCCCCAGTTCTTTTGCACATGTTGCGCCCCCCTCTGCTGGAAAGCTGAACCCTGAGCATTTAAAGGACTGCCTGCCCCACAATGTCCTTACCACTTATCCCATGGACCTTGCCCCTACCTGGAACTTTAGGTCAAAGTGGACTGGAATCCGCAAAGAGAGGAGGAGAAAGGAAACTGTGGACTCTGGAGGGTGGGTCCCAGACTGTCATGCGCCCAGTCAAGTATAGGCAGGCACATGGATGATGCTGCTATCGGCAGTCATCTGCAGGTGGCTGCTGTTTTTAAGTTATCATCCTTGTTCGGTAAAGGACAATCATAAAATAGTTTTTATTATTGGTTTTAAAAATATATATATATATATATATATATATATATATATATATATATATATATATATATATCACACACACACACACGGGTGTGTATTAAAAGTTACGGTTGGGGACGACCATATTTAAGTAGGGAGGCGTACAGGTGGCAAACCCTCCGATATAGAGTGCATGGTTATGTTGAGTACAATATTATCCTTATTTCAAAATGTGTATGTTGATATGTTATGCTGCTAACTTGGTGCAGGTTCCAGATACAGTACAACGGGACTGTCACCAAAGGCGCCAACTAGTGGTTGCATTGAGATAGCAGCAGAATGGATGAGAAGGTGAAAGGGGTAGTGACAGATGTGGGAAAGGTTGGTTGGGAGGTCACAAGAGGAGCTACACTAGAATAGGGTTCAAGTGTGAGAAGATGTGGCCTCGGTGCTAGGAACCCTGAAGTATCCTCAAGAGGTCTGCTGCCTACGGCTCACCCCGGTAGGCTTAGAGAGTCATCCGCTACAGAGCCGCCGGGGCCCAGAATCGGACGAAGGTGAACTGAGTCAGGTAGAAGGAGACACAGACCTTCAAGCTTGAAAACAAGATCCCTGATTGCGCCGGGTAACAGGTTCCCCGCATTGAGCGGAAGCAAGCAAAGGAAGACCATGAAGAAAAAAGTAAGTTTCTGGTTGGCTAAGGCTACTTTCACACATCCGGCTTGAGCCCTGCGGCTCAATCCGGCTGTGCAAGCTATGCAACGGATGCGGTGAAAACACCGCATCCTTTGCATAAGTTTTTCCCATGCGGCCCGCCCGGTTTTTGCCGCTTGCGGCATGCTACTGAGCATTCGCAGTGGCAAAAACCGCATGCGGCGGCCGGATGCGGTATTTGCCGCATCGCGCCGCATCCGGCCGCCATAGGCATGCATTGAGAGATGCGCCGCATCGGCCGAATGCGGCACGATCCGGTTATTTTTGCCGCACGAAAAAACGTGCCAGGCAACGTTCCATCCGGCCGCCGCATCGGCTAAATCTGCCGCATGCGGCAAAAACCGGATGGAACGCAAGGCCATGCGGCACAATGCGGCACTAATTAAAGTCTATGCAGGAAAATCGCAACCGGCAGCAAAAAAAACCGGTTGCGATTTTCCTGCAAAGTGCCGGATTGTGCCGCAGAAGAAAAACCGGAGGTGTGAAAGTACCCTAAGTGAGATCTGCTGTCATGTATATTATTACAGTCTACAACAAGAACTGACAGAGGGTTGAGACACCGGCCTGAAGAAAAAAAAACTAAGAAAAAACTAGTAAGTGTCGTGAACCCCACCCAAAATGCCATGAGCAGTCTCCTTAGCAAAGGAGTGCGGCCCAGGGATGGCACCTTCCTTTATTTCCACCTAATCTAATTAGGTTATAGAGTGTATTCTCAACCTGGACATCTTTTATAATATAGGTTTGTGTGTTTTTAGGAGCCTTTGTGGCTTTCAAATAATTGGCAATAAGTTATATTTGAATAAACTTTCTACTCTGCTGAGTAACCAAAATAGGTTGGTAGAATTAATGAGCTCCTTGTTAGATTTTATAACCAATTCTTGAATCAATTAATAATATAAACTATACCAATTAAGTGCTCTCCTAAACAGCACGTGGGGCAAAGCTTCTCACAACATACCACTTAATAGTTCCCAGCAGCTGCACTAGAGTAAATATGTGACCATGTTCTTAAAACTCTTCTATAGTGAGTCCAGGTGGCACTACTTGAAGGGTCTCCACTGGAGTCTTACCAAGCGCAGTTTTTCCAAAGACGCCATTTACATCGCTGGCAAAATTTTGCCAGGTTTGTGTGGCTTGTGCAACTAATAGGACATCTCACAAGATACATTTTAATTTAATTATTTTAATGATAATGCAGGGAAGATGGTTAATAACATAATAGCATGGACCTTAAACCAGTAATGTTGGTGAAAAAAAAAACCAAAAAACCCCACATTAAGTCATCAGAATACCTTTAACTTTTATTACATAGACACAGAAAGAGGCCCAGAGTGGCTACAACATAGTACAAACTGCAAAACTTATGAAAATGGATTAATATCCCCCCGTTGCGTCCCAGTGTAATCAGAACAGCCATCCCTCTCAACTGCTGTCTATTATGACCCCACACGTCTGTATACTGAGAGATTACACTTTATATAAAGAGGTACACAGGGTTAATTAGTAATTATGGCCCATAGTTTGGCAGTCTGTGCAAAAGGAAAATGAAATTAACTAACTACAGGTGTTAAATAAATCAGACATTTTGTGGCGTGCTTCGGTTGCAATGGTAGTACAGCAGGCCACCTTTATTCAAGTGTAAGGGTATGTGCGCACGTTGCTTTTTACCTGCTTTTTTCCTGCTTTTTCTTCTGCGCTGTTTAATGCCAAAATGGATGTGTTCTTCTATTCAAGCAAAGTCTATGGGAATTTGGGTTTCTTGTTCACACTATGTTGTTCAAAATGCTGCCTTTTTGTGGCAGAACTTTGGTCAAAAACTCAGCTTTTCAAAGAAGCAACATGTCAATTGTTTTTGCCATTTGGGTTTTGCACTGCAAAGCTGAGTTTTTGACCAAAGTTCTGCCACAAAAAGGCAGCATTTTGAACAACATAGTGTGAACAAGAAACCCAAATTCCCATAGACTTTGCTTGAATAGAAGAACACATCCATTTTGGCATTAAACAGCGCAGAAGAAAAAGCAGCAAAAAAGCAGGTAAAAAGCAACGTGCGCACATACCCTAAGGCCGCTTTCACACTGCATTCCTCTCTCCGTTCACTGGTTCCATCGGGGCTTTTGTCTCAACTCCCGCAAAACGGGTTTCAGGCGTATGCGCTGATGGGGCCACTGACTAATGGTGCAGACGGAGTCACCGCGTGCTCTGTCATTCACTATTTCTGGGAGTATATGCCTATTGGATGCGGACACTCAGACATAGTAGACCACGTCTGAATGTCCTCTTCCAGTAGGCGTATACTCCCGAAAATGGTGCAAGACAGAACACACAGGGACTCCTTCTGCACCATTACAGTCAGGGGCCCTATATGAATGAATTCACTGCACTAGTTATTGAACTTGAAATAATTTTTAATGAAACGTGGAAAAGCAAAAAAATATCCAATGTTTCGACCCACCGGGTGCCCCCCACCACCACCAGACATCCCTCCGATGCACTGCCCCCACATACCAGGATCGCCATTCAGGTGCCCATCTGCCCCTCTAAAGCCAGCTTTACACCTTACAATTAGGTATGCGATCTCGTATGCGATGTGACACGCCCAAGTTGCATATGCGATTGAATGAGATCGCACGTAGGTCGTTCATTTGCTGTCACACGTGCGTTAGTAGTCTATGTTAAATTGATCAATTTTGTGTGCGATCCTTTAGATCATGTGTTCTGTGACGTATGCATTGGGTACCCTTTTTTTCTTTTTTTTTTTTATTTATTGACTTGCCAAGCGTGTGTAATGTGTAGGGATGCGTTTTTACTATGTCATCTGCCATTCAGCTCTGCTACATGGCCGCTGACAGCAGACACAGACAGCCATGTAGCAGAGCTGAATGGCAGATGACAGCAGACACAAAGAGCCGCACTGTCAGAATGAACTCGGGTTAACTTCACGGTCATGCTGCGGCTCTGTCTGTGTCGCGTCCTGATTAGCGGTCACCTGTGAAGGACTCACCGGTGACCGCTAAACTCCTGAGTGACTGAAGTTAGCAGCCCTCTCTTATATACTCACCGATCCCCGATCACCGGCGCTGCACGGCATTCACACTGCTCCGGCGGCTTGTACTATTTTGAAAAAGCCGGCCGCTCATTAAACAATCTCGTATTCCCTGCTTTCCCCGCCCACTGGCGCCTATGATTGGTTGCAGTGAGACACGCCCCCACGCTGAGTGACAGGTGTCTCACTGCACCCAATCACAGCAGCCGGTGGGCGTGTCTATACTGTGCAGTGAAATAAATAATTAAAAAAAAACGGAGTGCAGTCCCCCCCAATTTTAAAACCAGCCAAATAAAGCCATACGGCTGAAGGCTGGTATTCTCAGGATGGGGAGCTCCACGTTATGGGGAGCCCCCCAGCCTAACAATATCATCCAGCAGCCTCCCAGAATTGCCGCATACATTAGATGCGACAGTTCTGGGACTGTACCTGGCTCTTCCCGATTTGCCCTGGTGCGTTGGCAATCGGGGTAATAAGGAGTTATTGGTAGCCCATAGCTGCCAATAACTCCTAGATTAATCATGTCAGGCGTCTCCACGAGATACCTTCCATGATTAATCTGTAAGTGACAGTAAATAAACACACACACCCGAAAATATCCTTTATTAGAAATAAAAAAACACAAACATATACCCTGGTTCACCACTTTAATAAGCCCGAAAAAGCCCTCCATGGCCGGCGTAATCCACGGACCTCCAGCGTTGCATCCAGCTCTGCTGCATGAAGGTGACCGGAGCTGCAGAAGACACCGCCGCTCCTGTAAGCTCCACGCAGCAACTGAAGACAGCCACGCGATCTGCTGAGCTGTCACTGAGATTACCCGCGGCCACCGCTGTATACAGTGACAGTGGGTAACCTCAATGACAGCTCAGCTGATCGCGCTATTCCCTTCATTACCTGCATGGAGCTGACAGGAGCGGCGGTGTCTTCAGCAGCTCCTGTCACCTTCATGCAGCAGAGCTGGATGCAACGCTGGAGGTCCGTGGATTACGCCAGACATGGAGGGCTTTTTCGGGCTTATTAAAGTGGTGAACCAGGGTATATGTTTGTGTTTTTTATTTCTAATAAAGGATTTTTTCGGGTGTGTTTATTTACTGTCACTTACAGATTAATCATGGAAGGTATCTCGGGGAGACGCCTGACATGAGTAATCTAGGACTTATTGGCAGCTATGGGCTGCCATTAACTCCTTATTACCCCGATTGCCAACGCACCAGGGCAAATCGGGAAGAGCCGGGTACAGTCCCAGAACTGTCGCATCTAATGTATGCGGCAATTCTGGGCGGCTGCTGGCTGATATTGTTAGGCTGGGGGGCTCCCCATAACGTGGAGCTCCCCATCCTGAGAATACCAGCCTTCAGCCGTATGGCTTTATCTGGCTGGTTTTAAAAATTGAGGGGGACCGCACGCCGTTTTTTTTTTAATTATTTATATAACACATTTCAATTGACTAGGTTCGTACAACAAAACGTCCAATGTATGAGGAATAAACGACGTGTATGCGATCATCGTATTTGCGTTCAATCTTGATCGCACGTAGGTGTCACACGCAAATACATCACGAACGATGCCGGATGTGCGTCACTTACAACTTGACCCCGACGACGGATTGAAAGATCTATTGAAGCGTGTAAAGCAGGCATAAGCCTTGTCATGTGAATTTGACAATAGAGATGGCAGTTAACATGCTTAAAGGGTATGCTAATCTCCAAGATCCTATCCCAATATGTAGTAGGTATAATAATAATAATAGCAAATACCTCCAATTAGAAATGTAATATAGTTCTCCTGATTTACTATGTCACTTACCTCATGTGCAGAGCATGCAGGACCTTAGGTATCCATGGTTACGGCCACAAGCAACTAACTGTCACTATATGTGTGGTCGTAACCATGGATACCTAAAGGTGCTGGCTAAGCCATGCAGAAATATTTCATAAAATGGTGAATATCAAACACTTTACAAAGCTCCTGGGGAAAGAGAAAAAAATAAATAAATCACTATAACGACTGATCTAAACTGGGCTGAAAGCCAAGGGAATACAAAGCCGGACCACTCTGCCAAACTCCAGCCTCACTGCAAAGAGAGAAGAAAAAGGTCAAATGGCATTCAGCAGAACATTACACAGAACGGTGAAGTATAATATGGGGCTCCCCTTCCTCAAACAGCGTTCCTCTCCAATATGGCACATATGCCGTGTCATTACTAACTGAACAAGCTGGAGAGTGCCAAAAGATGGCATCTATGCCAAGATCCTAAGTGCTGAGGTCTCACAGTAGCTGGTGGGCGCAGCTCTGCCACAAGCAGGTGATGTGAGGACAGGGAACTCTTCCCCAGCAGCGTGGGGGTGTCTTCCAGAGCAATGGGAGCAGCCATAGACACACGCTGTTGCAGAAGTACATGGTCTCCATTTTCTACTGCATTATCAGGGGGTCTAAATTAATTTAGGGGTCTGGTCTAAAGTTTCCTATAAAAGCATTAAATTACGTATATAGCGCTATTAATTCCAGAGCCGTGATCACACGGTCTCCTTTATGACGCACAACCCAAATTCCCTATCTGTATGTCTTTCAAACATGGAAGGAAACCTGAGAACCCGGAGGAACCCACGTAAACATGAGAACATACAAACTCTTTGCCGATATGGTCCTTGGTGGGATTTTAACCATAGACTTCAGCGCTGCAAGACTGTAGTGATAACCACTGAGCCACCATAGAGCTCTAGCATCTTTTATCCTTCTTTCTTTTCTCTTCCCTCATTCTTTCTACCTCTATTCTTTTCTTTTACTTCCCTTATATGTATAGCCCACGTGCCAGCAGCCGACGCTGCTCAGGCCCAGACCTTCAGGGGTGGGTGGAGACCCAGGGGTCTCGCGGACACGCCGAATAAAATGGGGGACGTAGATGTACGGGCTAGGTCGTAATAAGTTTGTGACGCCACCCACGGTGTGTGGTGAGGTGGGACACCACCGCTGCTGTTACGGGGCACCCGGGGGAGATGTTGTGCAGCAAGTTGTTAACCCCTCCGTGGGCAGGGATGGTGGCCCCGGGACCCGATGGCACCGGTGCAGGGGAGATGACGACCGCAGGGGGTGCTGGAGTACTCACGATTAGTCACACACACACACACACAAGTCTCTGGTAAACCAAGGTGGTGGTGGCCGGTGCCGCGGCCGGTTGCGTTCGGGATCCCCCCACCCGGCTGGTGGTCTTCTGACGCCCCGGACTAGTCGGGTCGTCCTAGGTAGTCACACACAACACCACACCCCTCTCCCGATTAGGTAACACCAGTCAAACTGAAATCCTTGTCACCACCCTCCAGGTTTGATGTCCACACAGGGGGGGCGGAGCCAAGCGGTAGGCTCCGCCCACCAAGGAGTTCACAGGCATGAAGGCGGGAAAACAAGTAGTCTAGTTCAAGTGCAAGTCAAGAGCAGTCAAGTTCACGGGCAGTCCTGTGTCCAGGCTGCCAAGAGACTACCAGGTGGCTGGGTCGGGGCCCAGTCACCATTGGCAAGGAGGCAGATGGTGGTGGCCGCCTACAGGAGACCAGGAAGATGACCGATGGAACCGTAAGGAACCGGGACAGGGTAGTGGCCCGCCGGAACCGATGCGGGGAGCCAAGTGGATACCAGAGCACCAGGCAGGGTACTCAGACCCAGTACAAAGCCCTGAACTGACAGGGCCGAGTCGAATCAACTGATTGCGGACTGGACTTGAGGACCTATCCCACAGAAGTCCCGTTAGAAGACAACAGCCCAACCATACAGGGTAAAGCCACCGCCAAGGCATAGAGACCCAAAGGGCCAGCGTCTGCGAGCAAACGGGCTCCTACGGCATATACAAGTTGGGGAGCGGACTACCGGTGTCTAGGCATAGGAGTCAAACATTTACACACAGAGGTGCAGGAGAAAGGCGGAAACCACCAACCTATTCTGGGAGAAGCTGCGGCTGGCTGCGGGCCCCGTTCATCACTCCGATTGGTTTACCAGAGACTCCAGTGTCTTGTGTCAGAGTGAGTACACCAGTGCCATCAGGCACCGCACCACTTGACCCGGCACTCCGGACCAACACCCCCTACCCACGGAGGGGTCAACACCTAGCTGCGCCATTACACCGGTCCCGGGAGCCCCCATACCTTCACCGCAGCGATGGTGTCTAAAATCACCACAACCCGTGCATGGCGTCATGAACTATCATCCCAAACCAAACCACCGCGACCCCGGCCGTGGAACTCACCCAAATCCCTGCGTATAGCGCCAACTCCCTTGCAGAGCGACGTGACCCCCGGGTCTGTGAGAGGCTCGAGCCACCATCCGCAGTACGAGCACGGAACCGAGCAGCTCGGAGGTCGCAGCCGAGCCCGCAGGGTGGTACAGTCTCTATCCTGTTCCTGCACCTTTTTGTGATCAATGGACTTCCCCGGTATGGAACTCGGGAGTCCGCTCCCGGCTGGATGTGGCCTAAGGAGCCGTGCCCGCAGACGCTGGCCCGTGGGATCTCTGGGCCTTGCGGGTGACCTCTTATCCCTAATCGGTGGGCTGTTGTCTTCTATGAGGGACTTTGGGTGGGACAGGACCTCTAGTCCTGGCCTCAATCGGTTAATTAACCAGTTCCAGTAGGTTCTGGTGCTGGCTTCAGGGTCCGAGTATTCCCCTTTGTGCACGGTTTCCCGTCGGGTCCCCGGTGTCGGTACCGGCGGGCTACAACCCTGTCCCGGTCCACCTCTGTTCTGCCGAGCCGTCTTCCCATCTCCTGCTGACGGAGACCACCGTCTGCTTCCTAGCCAGTGGCACCAGGGCTCCTACCCTGGCACCTGTCAGTCAGCTTCAGGCTTGTCACACAGGCCTGACCTCCACTCTCCACTACTCTGAACTGATCTCTCAGCTTAACTGCTGCTTTTCCCGCCCCGGGCTGTCTAGACTCCTGGGTGGGCGTGTTCCAACCGCCTCGTCACGCCCACTGGTGTGTCTATCTGTCCCTAAGGGGGGAGGGGGGAGTGACTAGGGTTTACTGGTCGGCTGTGTGTTTCCTAATGAGGGAAGGTGTTATGCAGGGGCCTATTTGTGACTACCTGGTTTGGCCAGGGCATCACATATACTAGATGAGAGAGAGTACACTGGAATCTTCCAGTCAAGAGGCACTGACTGCTTCCAGCCCAGATGCCCTATACTGGAGAAACGCACAACTTGAGATACCATACTCTGACTTCTTCCAGTCAAGTGGTGCTGCATTCCACGTGGGCTTGTCATCTGTGCTAGAATACGTCAGTGCGAAGCCATTATCCTCGCTCTGCTTCCCATACATCATGTGATATGCTGCATTATTTGGTAAGCATGTGACTTGTCATTTGCAGTTTTTGATGAGAGGGAGGCCCTCTATTTGAACAAATTACCTATAGGTATTAAAACCATTGCTACACTTACCGAAGAAAAAACAAAAAGCCAGCACGAAATGTGCACTTTAGCACTAACAATTCCAAACTGTACTTATAAAAATTTTGAGATTTTTGGCAAAAAATTGCAATTTCTTGAGCTGCCTCGCCACGTCACGGCAAATCTCATTTGAGGCAGTCCTACACTAAAATATTTTTATACAATGTGCCATACGGCCTCACATATGAATAGTAGAACTGCTCTCAGCAGCACTCACCTGGTCTATTTCAATCCCGTACCCATGACTGAGTCATGGCTGTGGGCGGGACAGGTCCAAGCAAATGCTGCATGAAGTAAATAGCCTGTGGACAAGGCCTGATGACTTAATGTGAACAGTCACCAACCGCCAAACTCTAAACTGTCCCGCCCACAGCCATGACTCTATATGCACACAGAACCAATAGCAGTTCTGGGTGCATATTGCTAATCCCTGCCGAACCGTCCCAGCATCTAGTAGCATAGATAAAAGATCTTTAGAAAAGGTATTTCTAAGGATCGCAGATGATACACTAATTAGGCCAGCGATTAGTCGCATTGGCGTTACTTCCCTTGGCTAATCAGCCCTCTTAGCATGTAAACACGCCCCTGTGGGCGTGTTAACATGCTAATGAATGCGCAGCGTCAGAGTCACGGTCGATCACAACTCTGCTGCCATCGCATCCAACACTATGAAGCCGGGTGTACGTGTCCAGGCTTCAAACTCATGTAGTGCGTGTGAACGAAAGTCCAGGATAATTTGGTGCCTGTCCTGAAAAAGTGGTGCCAGTTCAAAAAAAGTTGAATAAACACACCCTTCATCTACTGCTGGGTTATTTTTAGTTTTTTTTCTTTTATCTGTACAGCAGTGCAGATTCATCCACGCATGTTCTGGTTCCTATACATTTACTAATCATAAGAGACACAGAGTTTCAATTTGCACTGCAGACCATGAACCATGCCACTATGGCCAATACCCAACCCACTGTATGAAATCTTTTGGTTCCTTGCCCCTTCCTCCAGTTTCTCAGCGCTGACCAGATTAAGGACAACCTGGTCACAGATCTTCCCCTGGACATCTCTGCAGGGTCTCCAGTTTGAAGCAAATGTTTCCGCAGACTGGTTGGGAAACAAACCTAACTAGCAAAGAGATGTACGAAGGAAATATTCCCAATGAGATAGGACTACAACTGGTTTCCGTTTCTCAACTACTGGTCTACCATTCAGCATGTGCCTCCAGAATACCTCTACACAGCCAGCCTGTCCCCTAGTGATGTGTCGGTCGCGAACGATCCAACACAAAGATCCGGCTCCCTGCAGTGACTGACAGGAGCCGGATCACCAAAGTGAGCCACTAAAATCGCTAAACGGCTCTTTTCGCCGCTGAAACCCCGCCCACCTGCATCTAAACCCCGCCCACTCCACGATCTAATTGGTCCCTTGTAAGTGGGCTGGGTTTAGCTGCGAGTGGGCATGGTTTCAATGCGTCACTATAATCCTAAATATGTGTTCACCTTGGGGTGAACACATAT
The DNA here is from genome assembly GCF_048569485.1 of Anomaloglossus baeobatrachus. Taxonomy (NCBI): domain Eukaryota; kingdom Metazoa; phylum Chordata; class Amphibia; order Anura; family Aromobatidae; genus Anomaloglossus; species Anomaloglossus baeobatrachus. The sequence continues at coordinate 72,783,728 of NC_134364.1, read as the reverse complement.
TTAATAAGGAGCCGAGAACGATCCTAATGAGCCGGCTCTTTTTGGTGAGCGGAGCCATGGGAACCGGTTCACCAAAAAGAGCCGGACTGCCCATCACTACTGTCACCCCCCCCTCCCCCATCCCCAACACAAACCGTATTCCAGAGTTCTCTTTCCCTGCAGCTGCTTAGGTTGCTTTCACACATCCGGTTTTTGCAGTACAGCTCAATCCGGCTCAAAAACCTATGCAACAGATGCGTTGGAAGAAACGGATCTGTTGCATAAGCTTTTCCATGCGGCCCGTCCGTTTTTTATGACTGATGCGGCTTGATACTGACCATGCGCATTGAATAAAAACGCATCCGGCGGCCGGATGCGTTTTTTGCCACAGGACGCTCATCCGGCGTCCATAGGCTTGCATTGTAAATTGCGCCGCATCCAGCGCAATGCGTTTTTTTGCCGCACAAAAAAAAAAAACGTGCCAGGCAACTTTCCATCCAGCCGCCGTATGGGCTAAATATGCCGCATCCGGCAAAAACCGGACGCAACGCAAGGCCATGCGGCACAATACGGCTCTAATGCAAATCTATGCGGAAAAAACGGTTGCGTTTTTTTCTGCAAAGCGCCGTATTGTGCCGCTCAGCAAAAAACGGATGTGTGAAAGCAGCCCAAGCAATAAACTAGCTCCCCCCAAGTGCATCCTCACACCACCAGCAATCAACAATTACCCATTTATCCTCAGAACATACTGTTGTAAGGTATTCCACAGTTCTCTATGTGCCTCTAGGGTCTTACAATACTACAAAGCATTTCAGTTTCCCCATGTGCGGCCTGCCTCCAGTGCACCTCCACATCACTATGCTGCCACTGTAGCCCCAAGGCCTTACCCCAGTGTGAATGTCCCCCAGTGCACCCCTAGCATTCAGCTATTCACCACGTGGGGTAATGTCCAAGCTGGATTTCTGCAGAAGGCTGCAAAAGTTGGCCATTTTCACCAGTACACTGCCACATGAGTAAGATTTCACTTTTGCATGTCTCTTCGATGCACACACACCCAGCATTCTGATTCCCAGTCACCTCCAGTGTACCCACATAGCAATACCAACTGGCACTATTTTCCCCCAGTGCACCCCCAAACTCCTCTCCACCTGTGCAGACATTTCCCGCCGCTCTGCCACAGTCACGTGACTGGACTGTATCACGTGACTCTGGAACGCTTCACATGGTGACATGACGACCGGAGCGACGAAACTCTATACCGGGCTGCCGGGTGGGGTGGAGGGGTTGTGAAATATCAGCCCAGTGCACCCCGGACCCTTCCGCTGCAGCCGGTGCCATCCTGTCCGCTCTCCGCCCTGCGTACGGCACAGGTACTTCCTGCACCGGAAGTTGTGTTGCAGCACGGACGGATTTTATAGCTGCACAGGAAACCGCTGTAATAATCGTTCCGGCCAGCAGCGGTGCAGTGTGCATTGTGTCTGTAGGAGCACGGAGACCTGATGGAGGCTGATTTACTGGACACACTGGAGGCTCTGGGGTGAGTGGAGCGGCAGTGCTGTGTATACGGCGGCAGGAGGCCGAGCTCTGACTACTGTTATTACAGGTTACATACTGAGGAGAATGGGCTCTGTGCACACGGTGCGTTGTGTGACAAATCTGCACCAAAATCCGCATGCCTATCCTGCAGCCAGCAAAGTCTATGAGATGTCTGAAGTGCTGTGCGCACAGTGCTTTTTTTTTCTTGCATATTTGGTGCAGAAAAGAATCAGTATGTGTACTGTTGGTGTGGATTTCTCTGCGTTTTTAGCCCTGCCACCCATTGACTTCATTAAGAAAAATGCATACATTTTTTAATGCATTTTCTGCCAGAAGGTGCAGATTTCATGCAGAAACTTTCTGCACCAAATACTCAATGTGCGCACATAGCCATAGGCCTCATGCGCACGATGCATTTTTTTGCCACGTTTTCCAGGTGCATTTCCTTCCCCAGCAAAGTCTATGAGATTTCATTTTTGCTGTCCCAACGTTGCAGCTTTTTTTGGCTGCATCTTTGTGGTGACCATAAGGCCTTGTGCGCACTAGACGGAATTTCCTGCGGATTACCCGCGGATTAGCTGCATGTTTCACTGCAGAAAATGTTCATAACATCTCTGCAGTGATTCACCAGCAAATCCTATGGGAAAAAGAATGCTGTGCGGAGTGCGCACTAGGCGGATTTTGACAGCTGCATGTTTTGCTGCGGGATTCCCGCAGCAAAAACAATTGCATGTCACTTCTGTTCCGCAGGTAGCTGCGGGACTGGCTACTGGGGGAATCTCCAGTAATATCGGGCCTGGCCGTGGTTACCTGCACTGAACTCCGGAGCTGTCACCTGAGCTCCGGAGATCAACCCAGCCTGAACTAAACTCCAATCACCAGGGAATCAATCACTTGGCGCTCGCAGTTTAGTCTATGCTGCAATCGCTGGGGAATCAATCACTCGGCGCTCGCAGTTTAGTCTAGGCTGCACTCCGGAGCTCAGGTGAGAGCTCCAGAGTTCAGTGCAGGTAACCACGGCCAGGCTTGGTATTACTGGAGATTCCTCCAGTAGCCAGTCCGACGCTAACTGCAGCATTTCCGCACCCAATCCGCAACAAATCCGCACGAAATCCACAGCAAAACGCAACAATGCGGATTTGGATGCGGATTTCGGTGCAGTATTTTCCCGCAGGTACGGAAATCTTACTGAGTCTCCGGAATTTTCTTAAGAAAATTCCTTTTTCTAGTGCGCACAGGACCTAAAACTGCAGCATGTCAATTCTTTTTGCATTTGGTCCCTGCATTTCTCACTAGTGATAGGAGGACTGGCATATAAATCCCCCCTTGTCACGGGGGATTGATCCCTGGTATCTAGCCGGATGCCGGTCTCTATATAAAGTCTATAGGGACCAGAATCCGGCGCAAAGGAGTAGGTGCAAGCATTTCATACTTATCACGGCTATCACACTGCTCCTGCGGCCACTCATTCACTTCCCAGGTCGTTCATTGCCTTCATTGAATATGCACCGCCTTCCCCACCTACCGGCATCTGTGACTGGTTGCTGTCACAAGCACCCCCAAGCTGTGTGATAGCCTTTCTGACACTTCCAGTCACAGATGCAGGAGGGTGGGTCTACATCAAACAGTAAAATAAATAAACAAGATTGGTGTAGGGTCCCCCCATATTATATACCAGCACAGATAAAGCCTACGGCTACAGGCTGCAGCCTCCAGCCCTGCGCTTCTATTGGCTGTGTATCAAACTAAGAGGAACCGCATGCGGCTTTTTTTTCTTTTAATTAATTATTTAAATAATTAAAAAAAAACAAAACAGCGTGCGGTCTTCCCCAATTTTGATACCCAACAAGATAAAGCCTGACAGCTGGGGGCTGGTATTCTCAGGCTGGGGAAACCCATGCTTATTGGGCTCACCAGCCTCAAAAAAGCAGCCTGCAGCTGCCCAGAATTGCTGCATCCATTAGATGTGACAGTCCCAGCACTTTACCTGGCTCTTCCCGATTGCCCTGGTACGGTGACAATCGGGGCAATAAGGAGTTAATGGCAGCCCACAGCTGCCCCTAAGACCTATATTAGTAATGGGCGGTATCTATGAGAGCCCCCCCATTACTAATCCTGTAAGTGAAAAGAAATAAACACAAACACTAAAAACATCCTTTATTTGCAATAAAAGGCAAAAGAAACACCCTCTTTCACCACTTGATTAACTCCCAAAATATCCCTGCAGATGAGATGTAATCCATATGAGATCTCAGTATGATTCTAGCTCTGCTACATCTAAAGTCACGGCGCGTGATCATGGAACATGACTGCTCACTGTGAGGTTCAGGCAAAGACTGAGTGAGCTGCGTGATTTACTATGATGTCACTCAGCTTAGCCGCGGCCACAGCTGGAGCTTCCCACGGCCCTCCAACTTTGACCACAGGTAACCTGACCCTAGGGTTCCTCAATGAACTCCCTCAAGTCACCTGAGATCAAGTTACTTGCGGTCACAGGTGGAGGGCAATGGGAACCTCCAGCTGTGGCTTCGTCTAACCTGAGTGGTCAGTGGGAATTGCTTCATCAGGACGGCCTATGAGCAGTTTTCACTTATGATGTATCTGCTGTCTTCCCCACACGTCCCTGCTTCTCCATTGCTGGGATCATGTGGTGCAGGGATGGGGATTTGGTCTCCCCTTCTATAAGTTGGTGGCTCCTATTTATCTAGTGGACAGATACTAAATCTGTGTTGCTAGAATATCATGATAAATACAATTGAGCTTTCCCGTTATCATTTTGGTCGCCGTTTACCAGGCAGAGAACCGTTATCATTCCGGACTGCTGAATTCTAACACTACAGAAGAGGATAAATTAGGAATTCATGCGGATAGATTTCATTTCCAAACTGTTACTCAGTATATAAACGATTTCTGCACTTTTTGTAGTGATATTTTCTTTTTTTTGTGTCCCTCTAGGTACCAGGGTCCTCTATTGGAGGAGGATGCTCTGGGTCCAGCCCTAGAAAGTGGTTTGTCATCTTCTGAGTATTTTCAGCTCCTGAACTGGCTCACATCACAGATACAATTACTAGGTCACCTAGAAGAAAGTGTAAGCTCTGATGGTGAGTGACAGCCGCACCGTTTAGTCTCACTTTCCCCAATCACTGACGCAACGTTATTTCCCATCAAGCTCATGTAAAACCCAATGTCCGGGTGTATACAGTATGTATATAAATATGTGGACATTCTGTTGCAGAATTTTCTGCTAATGTGCTATACAAATAAATGGGCTTTTTAAAAAAAGCAGCTTTCAAAATGCCCATTTTGTTGCATATTTGTTGCTTTTTTCTGTGTTCTTTGCCTACAGTACACGATTAATACAACAAAAGGCTTATGGCACATTTTGAAGTGTAAATGTGGCCCTGCAATACCATGAGAGCAAAGGCTCACTACCTACTCCATTCATCATTTGAAACAAAGAGGAAAAGGAGTTTTACAGAATAAGTATAAAAAACTTTATTGATATAAGATGTTAAAACCAATGCCAATACATAAGTGCAATAGTGTGATTACAATAAAAACTGCAAACACATGACAACAAATAAGGGGAGATGGGCTGAGCTCAAACCAGTGCTGGAAAGTGCGCTACTTCTGCACTCCCAAAATATGTCCTCCCAGCTATTGGAACAGCCAAATGGCAAAACAGTAAATCCCAGCGGGAGGAGGGGAGGGCGGGGAGCTCTATATTTACCATATGGATGTTCTTGGGGGTTTCCTCCTACCTCCTGCTTCCTCCAGCGCTGTTACTTTGGATGTTCTTGGGGGTTTCCTCCTACCTCCTGCTTGCTCCAGCGCTGTTACTTTGGATGTTCTTGGGGGTTTCCTCCTACCTCCTGCTTGCTCCAGCGCTGTTACTTTGGATGTTCTTGGGGGTTTCCTCCTACCTCCTGCTTCCTCCAGCGCTGTTACTTTGGATGTTCTTGGGGGTTTCCTCCTACCTCCTGCTTCCTCCAGCGCTGTTACTTTGAATGTTCTTGGGGGTTTCCTCCTACCTCCTGCTTGCTCCAGCGCTGTTACTTTGGATGTTCTTGGGGGTTTCCTCCTACCTCCTGCTTGCTCCAGCGCTGTTACTTTGGATGTTCTTGGGGGTTTCCTCCTACCTCCTGCTTGCTCCAGCGCTGTTACTTTGGATGTTCTTGGGGGTTTCCTCCTACCTCCTGCTTCCTCCAGCGCTGTTACTTTGGATGTTCTTGGGGGTTTCCTCCTACCTCCTGCTTCCTCCAGCGCTGTTACTTTGGATGTTCTTGGGGGTTTCCTCCTACCTCCTGCTTGCTCCAGCGCTGTTACTTTGGATGTTCTTGGGGGTTTCCTCCTACCTCCTAGTTGCTCCAGCGCTGTTACTTTGGATGTTCTTGGGGGTTTCCTCCTACCTCCTGCTTGCTCCAGCACTGTTACTTTGACTGGTAAATATAGACCTCCCGCTGGGATTTACTCTTTTGCCATTTGGCTGTTCCAATAGCTGGGAGGACATATTTTGGGAGTGCAGAGGTAGCGCACTTTCCAGCACTGGTTTGAGCTCAGCCCATCTCCCCTTATTTGTTGTCATGTGTTTGCAGTTTTTATTGTAATCACACTATTGCACTTATGTATTGGCATTGGTTTTAACACCTTATATCAATAAAGTTTTTTATGCTCATCCTGTAAAACTCCTTTTCTTTGTCGCTCCATTGGGAGACCCAGACAATTGGGTGTATAGCTTCTGCCTCCGGAGGCCACACAAAGTATTACACTTTAAAAGTGTAACCCCTCCCCTCTGCCTATACACCCTCCCGTGGATCACGGGCTCCTCAGTTTTATGCTTTGTGTGGAAGGAGGCACACATCCACTCATGCATTCTCATTTTAGTTATATCGGTTGGAAGAAAAGAGGGCCCCCGGCATGTTCCCTTCTCACCCACTACGTCGGCGGTGCTGTTTAAGGTTGAGGTACCCTTTGCGGGTACAAAGGCCGGAGCCTCATGCCGTTTCCTTCACCATCCCCTAGCGGCTCTGGGAGAAGTGGGATCCTGAGCGGTCATCCATTTACTGGGACCGTGCTCCCTCCGCAGCCCCTGTGGGAATCTGCCGGACAGGAGTCTATTCATCGTCAGGGACCGGGCCCTGCATCTATAAGGTACTCTGTGTCCCCATGGGGACTGTGCATGGAGCGCCTTTTTCCCGGACGCTGCAGCAGCTGCTGATTTGTGAAGACCGGCGGACTTCCGCGCCGACCGCGCCTGCTTGTCGGCCGCGGTCTTAAATTTAGTCCCCGGCTTCATCGCGGCCTAGTAGCAAAACTCCCGCCCCCGGGCCTGTCTGTCAGGGGTAAGGGCGGGACTGCCGACCTGACGTCGGATGTGAGGGCCGGAGCATCCTGTATGTTTCCTCCCCCCTCACTGATCACTGTGGGGACCAGAGATTCCCGCACTTTCCTAGCGCCGCCCACGGCTCCACTCCTCCCCTGAGAGCTCCGGCAGCCATTTTTCTGCCATTCTGCCGGTGGAGGATTATCAGGGAAGAGCTCTGCAGCTCTGGGAGACCTAAGGCAGGGAATCTGGAGGACACACACTCCGCTTTTTAGCGGTCGGTAAGCCACACCAGTCACCCGGTGCTGGTCCCCCTAGGGTGCCGGAATAGATACGTATTCTATATATATATTTCTGTTCGGCCGGGCTGTATACCCTTTCCCATATACCCTCAGTGATCACTCTCCTAGGAGACAACAGCATGTCGTCCACAAGGAGCAAGGGCGCTAAGGCACAGGGTTTTTTTGCGACCTGTACCTCTTGTGGGGCTATGTTACCTGCGGGTTCCACCTACCCTCACTGTGAGCAATGCTCGACCCCTGTTTCGCTTGCTCAGCCGGAGCCTCGGTCACTAGTGGGCCCCTCGGCTCAGGTAGACCCCCCCCCTGCTGCCCCTGTCCAGGCGGCAGGGACAGAGTTTGCAGTTTTTGCTGAGAAACTCTGAGTCACTTTCACAATCCATGGCTCAGTCTATGGACAAATGGTCTGCCAAGCTGCTAGAAGCCTTGCAGTCCAGACCGGTCCTTACACAGGTCCCGGGCCCTGTTGGATCGTCGCCTCCAGGTCCCTCTCGGTCCGCGCCGCAGCGCGCTCCCGGGGTGGGCCCTAGGTCTCACGTGGAGGACTCCTGCACGGACCACAGTCCCAGACCGGCTAAGCGGGCTCGCTGGGAATCTTCCCCGACTTCTTCACGCTGCTCGGGTTCCCAGCTTGAGGACTCTCTGGAGGACGAGGCGGACATCGCAGCTCAAGGCTCTGACCCTGACGTTGCCCTCAATCTTGATACACCTGAAGGGGACGCCTTAGTAAATGATCTTATCTCGTCCATCAACCAGGTGTTAGATCTATCTCCCCCGCCGCCACCTGTAGAGGAGTCGACTTCTCAGCAAGAGAAACACCAGTTTCGGTTCCCTAAACGTACACGGAGTGCGTTTTTCGATCACTCTAACTTCAGAGATGCTGTCCAGAAGCCCAGAGCGGTTCCGGACAAGCGCTTTACTAAGCGCCTTACTGACACACGTTACCCCTTCCCCTCTGATGTAGTTAAGGGTTGGGCTCAATGTCCCAAGGTGGATCCTCCAGTCTCTAGATTGGCGGCTAGATCTGTGGTATCGGTTGCAGATGGCTCATCGCTAAAAGATGCCACTGACAGGCAGATAGAGCTCCTGGTGAAGTCCATCTATGAGGCCACGGGCGTGTCTTTTGCCCCGGCTTTTGCAGCCGTGTGGGCACTCCAAGCTATCTCAGCTTGTCTGGCTGAGATTAATGCGGTCACACGTAATTCTGCTCCGCAGGTTGCATCTTTGACTTCTCAGGCGTCGGCTTTTTCTTCCTACGCCATGAACGCAGTCCTAGACTCTGCTAGCCGTACAGCGGTGGCATCCGCTAATTCTGTGGCAGTCCGCAGGGCCATGTGGCTGCGCGAATGGAAGGCAGACTCGGCTTCCAAGAGGTTCTTAACCGGTTTGCCGTTTTCTGGCGACCGATTGTTTGGCGAACGATTGGATGAGATTATTAAGGAATCCAAGGGAAAGGACTCCTCCTTACCCCAGTCCAAACCGAAGAGACCTCAGCAACGGAAAATACAATCGAGGTTTCGGTCCTTTCGTCCCTCCGCCAAGTCCCAATCCTCTTCGTCCAACAGGCCGGAGAAAGGCCAGAGGAACTCCTATGCGTGGCGGTCTAAGTCACGCCCCCAAAAAGCCCCCGGAGGCACTGCCTCCAAGGCGGCCTCCTCATGACTCTCGGCATCCCCGAACCGCATCCTCGGTCGGTGGCAGGCTCTCCCGCTTTTGCGACGCCTGGTGGCCACATGTTCAAGACCGATGGGTGAGAGACATTCTGTCTCACGGTTACAGGATAGAGTTCAGCTCTCGTCCTCCGACTCGTTTCTTCAGAACCTCTCCGCCCCCCGCTCGGGCCGACGCACTTTTTCAGCCAGTGGACGCTCTGAAGACAGAAGGAGTTGTGATTCCCGTTCCCCCTCAGGAACATGGTCGCGGCTTTTACTCCAACTTGTTCGTGGTGCCAAAGAAGGACGGATCATTCCGTCCCGTTCTGGACCTCAAACTACTCAACAGACATGTGAGCACCAGACGGTTTCGGATGGAATCTCTCCGCTCGGTCATCGCATCGATGTCACAAGGAGACTTCCTAGCATCAATTGACATCAAGGATGCTTATCTCCATGTGCCGATCGCACCCGAACATCAACGCTTCTTGCGTTTCGCCATCGGGGACGAACACCTTCAGTTCGTGGCATTGCCTTTCGGCCTGGCGACAGCCCCACGGGTTTTCACCAAAGTCATGGCATCCGTTGTGGCGGTCCTACACTCTCAGGGCCACTCGGTGATTCCCGACTTAGACGATCTCCTAGTCAGGGCACCTTCTCGGGTAGCGTGTCAACACAGCCTTACCGTCGCTCTGGCGACTCTCCAGCGGTTCGGGTGGATCATCAACTTCCCAAAATCCAAGTTGACACCGACCCAATCACTGACTTACATCGGGATGGAGTTTCATACACAGTCAGCGGTAGTCAAGCTACCGCTGGACAAACAGCTTTCTCTGCAGGCAGGGGTGCAATCTCTTCTTCGGGGTCAGTCACACCCCTTGAGGCGCCTCATGCACTTCCTGGGGAAGATGGTGGCAGCGATGGAGGCAGTGCCCTTCGCGCAATTCCATCTGCGCCCACTCCAATGGGACATTCTCCGCAAATGGGACAGGAGGTCGACTTCCCTCGACAGGAACGTCTCTCTTTCCCTTGCAACCAAGACGTCTCTTCAGTGGTGGCTTCTTCCCACTTCTCTATCGCAGGGAAAATCCTTCCTGCCCCCAACCTGGGCTGTGGTCACCACGGACGCGAGCCTGTCAGGGTGGGGAGCGGTTTTCCTCCACCACAGGGCTCAGGGATCCTGGACTCCGATAGTCTTCCCTTCAGATCAATGTTCTGGAGATAAGGGCAGTGTATCTAGCCCTATTGGCTTTCCATCGGTGGCTGGAGGGCAGGCAGATCCGTATCCAGTCGGACAACGCCACGGCCGTCGCATACATCAACCACCAGGGCGGCACGCGCAGTCGTCATGCCTTCCAGGAAGTCCGGCGGATTCTGCAGTGGGTGGAAGCCACGGCCTCCACCATCTCCGCAGTTCACATCCCGGGCGTAGAAAACTGGGAAGCAGACTTTCTCAGTCGTCAGGGCATGGACGCGGGGGAATGGTCTCTTCACCCAGACGTGTTTCGAGAGATCTGTCGCCGCTGGGGAACGCCGGACGTCGATCTCATGGCGTCACGGCACAACAACAAAGTCCCGGCATTCATGGCATGGTCTCAAGATCACAGAGCTCTGGCGGCGGACGCATTAGTTCAGGATTGGTCGCAGTTTCGACTGCCTTATGTATTTCCTCCTCTGGCGATGCTGCCCAGAGTGTTACGCAAGATCAGGTCCGACTGTCGTCGCGCCATTCTCGTCGCTCCAGATTGGCCGAGGCGGTCGTGGTACCCGGATCTGTGGCATCTCACGGTGGGTCAGCCGTGGGCGCTTCCAGACCGCCCAGACTTGCTGTCACAAGGGCCGTTTTTCCATCTGAATTCTGCGGCCCTCAACCTGACTGTGTGGCCATTGAGTCCTGGCTCCTAGCGTCTTCAGGGTTATCTCAGGATGTCATTGCCACCATGCGACAGGCCAGAAAACCAACGTCCGCCAAGATCTATTACAGGTCTTGGCGGATCTTCTTGTCCTGGTGCTCTGATAAGGGGTTTACCCCCTGGCCTTTTGCCTTACCCATTTTTCTTTCATTCCTTCAATCCGGAATGGACAAGGGTTTGTCACTCGGCTCTCTCAAGGGACAAGTATCGGCGCTCTCCGTATTTTTTCAAAAGCGCCTAGCCAGGCTTCCGCAGGTCCGCACGTTCCTGCAGGGAGTTTGCCACATAGTCCCACCTTACAAGCGCCCGCTGGAACCCTGGGACCTTAACAGGTGCTAACGGCTCTTCAGAAACCACCTTTCGAGCCGCTGCGGGATGTCTCTTTATCACGTCTTTCGCAGAAGGTGGCATTTCTAGTGGCAGTTACATCACTCTGAAGAGTGTCGGAGCTTGCAGCGCTGTCATGCAAAGCCCCCTTCCTGGTTTTTCACCAGGATAAGGTGGTTCTGCGTCCTGTCCCGGAATTTCTCCCTAAGGTGGTATCTCCTTTTCATCTCAATCAGGATATCTCCTTGCCTTCATTTTGCCCTAATCCAATTCACCAATGTGAAAAGGATTTGCACTCATTAGATCTAGTGAGAGCACTCCGGTTCTACGTGTCTCGCACGGCGCCCCTGCGCCGTTCAGATGCGCTCTTTGTCCTTGTCGCTGGCCAGCGTAAGGGTTCGCAGGCTTCCAAGTCAACCTTGGCTCGGTGGATCAAGGAACCGATTCTTGAAGCTTACAGTTCTTCGGGGCTTCCGCTTCCTTCGGGGCTGAAAGCCCATTCTACCAGAGCCGTGGGTGCGTCCTGGGCATTGCGGCACCGGGCTACGGCTCAGCAGGTGTGTCAGGCAGCTACGTGGTCTAGTCTGCACACTTTCACGAAACACTATCAGGTGCATACCTATGCTTCGTCAGACGCCAGTCTAGGTAGGCGAGTCCTTCAGGCGGCGGTTGCCCACCTGTAAGAGGGAGTCGTGTCGGCTCTTTTTATCGAGGTATTCTTTTACCCACCCATGGACTGCTTTTGGACGTCCCAATTGTCTGGGTCTCCCAATGGAGCGACAAAGAAGAAGGGAATTTTGTTTACGTACCGTAAATTCCTTTTCTTCTAGCTCCTATTGGGAGACCCAGCACCCGCCCCTGTTCCCTTCGGGCTGGTTGTTCTTTTGTGTACACATGTTGTTCTTGTTGAATTGTTCTTTTGGTTCATGGTTTTCAGTTCTCCGAACATCCTTCGGATTGAATTTACCTTAGACCAATTTATAAGTTTCCTCCTTCCTGCTTTTGCACCAAAAATGAGGAGCCCGTGATCCACGGGAGGGTGTATAGGCAGAGGGGAGCGGTTACACTTTTTAAAGTGTAATACTTTGTGTGGCCTCCGGAGGCAGAAGCTATACACCCAATTGTCTGGGTCTCCCAATAGGAGCTAGAAGAAAAGGAATTTACGGTAAGTAAACAAAATTCCCTTCTTCCTCTTTGTTTCAAAAGTACACGATAAAGTTATGGTCAAAAGGGTTTCAAAAGTACCCGAGTGTCAGGCACAGGCCAGGATTGACCTGGATCCAGCACTCTGGTAATATGAACCCCTCCCAAAAAAAAAAACCCAAGCGCGCTGTATTTTACCAGTCTCTGACATTGCTGTAGATGTATGGACTCCTTCAGGTATGACGTCATTTCAACACGCCTCTATCACATAGTGGGTCAGAGGGGGGCAAAGCCCCCCCTGCTTGATTATAGTGGAATGGAGAAAACCTTGCCAAGCTCACTAACCCAGCCGGTCATGTCCACTAACCTGAAAGAAACCCGTACATTCTAGGCTCAATTGTACCTGCTCCTGTGGCCCCTCCTATTTCCGGGGGCCACTCATTAGCCTCATGCACATTCACTGCTTTCCCCACCCATCAGCGTATGTGATTGGTTGCAGTCAGATGCTGTCATATAGGCTAGGGGCACGTCTGACTGTAACCAATCACAGACCCAGTCTTTGAGCCTATCATACAGTAAAAAATAAATTAAAAAAAATTGGCGCAGGGTCCCCCCATATTATGATACCAGCACAAATAAAGCCCATGTCTACAAGCTGCAGCCCCCAGCCGTGTGCTTATCTTGGCTGTGCATTAAAATAATAGGGACCCCATTCTGTTTCTTTATGATTTAAATAAAAAATTAGAAAAAAAAAAAACAGCGTGCGGTCCCCCCAATTTTGATATCCACCTAAGATAAAGCCCAACAGCTGGGGGGCTGGTATTCTCAGGCTGGGAGACCCAGTCTAAAAATAACATCCTGCAGCCGCCAAGGTTTGTTGCATCCATTAGATGCGACAATCCCAGCTCTTTATCCGGCTGTTCCTGATTGCCCTGGAGCGGTAGCAATCGTGTAATAAGGGGTTGATTGCAGCTCATAGCTGTGACTAAGCCCTAGATTGGTAAAGGCAGGCATCTGAGACCCCTCCCCCCATCACCAATCTGTAAGTGAAAAGAAATAAAACACAACAAAAAAATCCTTTATTTGAAATAAAGTATGAAAAGCCCCCTCTTTCACCATTTTATTAACCCCATAAACACCCCTGCAGCTCCAACGTAATCCACACAAGGTCCCACGACAGTTCAGCTCTGCTACATCTGAATCTCACAGCGAGTGTCATAGAACAAGGCTGCCCACTGTGAGCTCCAGAGAGAGAATAAATGAGCCGCGCATTCAGCGGTGACATCAGTCAGGCTATTTGCAGTCACAGATATCTGCAAGTCCGCCCATCACTAGGGTGAAAAATGAAGGCAAACCTGCTGGCTCAGTGCGTATGATCAGAACTCCCTGTACTTTCGGTCATGTGTACTTTGAAGCCAGATGTCCGTATAAACTGGTGTAGTGCACATGACCGGAAGTCTGGGGACACACTGAGCCAAAAACCAGCGGTAGTAACAGAGGTGAGAGCGACCTTGCTGCTAATGCTGGACATTCATTAGCATATTAGCGCGACCACAGGGGGCCGACTAGCCAAGGAAAGTAACGCCCTTAGGACTAGTCCAAACGCTCATTAGCATTTTATAAAGGATCTTTAGAAATACTTTTTCTAGAGATCTCTTTATCTATGTTACTAGATAGAGGGACGGTTAGGCAGGGATTAGCAATCTGCACCCAGAACTGCTTGTGGTACTGTTGCATATTACACCTGACAGGTTCCCTTTAATACTAAAGATGATACAGTGGGATACTTGCCTCCCGTCAGATTATTCTATATACAACAAGACCGCTTTCCTCACAATAATTCCTAAGGCTCTGGTGGGCCGCTCCTTTACTAAAGCCCCTATACCTAGGCAGCCATCTCATGTCCTGAGTAAGGGCTGTATGAAGGGCACATGGATTGGACCCCCGTATGGTGGTGATATGCAAGACAGTCATAATACGGCTCCTGCAAATATGAGAACATTGTGCTGATTGCAGGCAAATATCTAACTGTCCAATTTCCTATCTTAGGTGGTGATCTAGAAGGCGTTCAATTGGAAATAAGTGGTTTCTTGAAGGAGCTCTCCTGCCCTTATCCTTCCCTGGTTTCTGGAGACATTAAAGATAGATTAAAGAAGAAGGACGACTGCCTGAAACTACTGTGTGAGTACAGCGAGAAGCCGATCCAATGATCAAAGGATGAAAAAAAATTGATCATATCATCACGGCTTCAGTAATGGAGCCATGAAAGCTCGGCACACTTTACTTATTATTTTTTTTTTTTACATATAAATATATAACACAGACTTCTGTATTCCTGGCATCAAGATGATCAGAAACCCGATGATCGCGCGTGTCAGTAGCATGATGTATTGTAGGCCTTGTGTAACGCTATAACATGGGAACATATCATCATGTGATGTAAACAGAACCGAGGACATAGCTGCTTCTCACACAGCCTCCGGGCCACAACTGTTCTGTCCTGGTCAATGCTTTTCTGTGCTGATGAGATCTAAAGTAGAAGTGGCAGGTCCATAGCCAGTGTAAGTCTGTGCTCACACTCAGTGAAATGCCCGTTTTTGCTGCTTTTTCGTCCCTTTTATTTTGCATTTCTTTTTGAGTAACCTCTCCACGGAGAAAAATAGTGCCAACAACCCAAATAATTAAGACTCCATTTCTTTATCGTTCCTATGGGAGACCCAGACATTGGGTGTATAGCTTCCGCCTCCGGAGGACACACAAAGTACTACACTAAAAAGTGTAGCTCCTCCCTCTGAGCATATACACCCCCTGGATAACCAGATCTAGCCAGTTCATTGCTTTGTGTTCAGGAGGCATACATCCACACATGCATTCTCATCTGATTTTTCATTTTTGGAAAGATTTTGAAGAAAAGCGGGTCCAAGCCTGGACCCCCGGCATGTCCCTTCTCACCCCACTGTGTCGGCGGTGTTGTTAAGGTTGATTCCAAGGCTGGAGCCTTACATGCCGCGCTCCTTCACCATCCCTCGGGCTCTGGCTTGAAGTGGGAGCCAGCACGGTTCTCCATGCTTTGCAGGAGACCGGTCTCCATCCGCAGCCCTTCAGGATCCTGCTGGACGGAGCGCTCATCCCCAGGGACATGGCCCTGCGTCTCAGCAAGCTAAGTACCTGAGACGTTTATGTTCTGGGGGTCCCTGTACTTTATTATGTGGGGAGAGTGTGCTGAGTGTTTTTTTGTGACATTTCCGGCGGGTTCTCTGGCTGTCGCCTGAGAACCGCGCCGATGGTGCCTGCGTGCCGGCCGCACCGCTCAAATTTAGGCCCCGGCTTCGCCGGAGGCCTACTTTCGGTTTCACTGCCCTCGCATGTCATTCATGCAGAGGGACAGTGTGGCTCCGCCCAGCGGCCGTTCTACACAGGGGAGACACACTCCTCACTGAGTACATGTCTCCTCCCCTGTAAGTCTCTTTGGCCCTCCAGATCCCGCTCTCGGGTTGGCCCCGCCCCCTCTCCTCGCTCCGGCGCCATTTTATCAGCGTTTTCTCTGCAATCAGCACTTGCTGCAGCATCCCTGCTGAGGTGCTTGGGGGTCCGGGCTTTGGGATCTGGAGGGCACAGAACACCGCTCCAGCGGTCTGGTAAGCCACAACCTCTGGTTGTGGGCCTCTGTATATACTCTCTGGGGGTCACTCTGGCAAGAGCCCCCACTTCAGCAGCATGTCTCACACGAGGAGCAAGGCTCCAAAGCTATATTCAGTATGCACTGCATGTAAGCTCGTGCTGCCTGAACCGAGCACATATCCACATTGTGATGCCTGCTCTAACCTGACGATGCCTCAGCCTGGAATCGCCCCCCCCAGTGGTCTCTCCGGCTGCTCCGGCTCCTGTGGCTGAACCCCCAGCTTGGGTAGAATCCTTCTCTAGGTCAATCTCCCAGTCTTTTGCCTACTCCATGGGACAGCTGTCCCGGACTTTGCTGAACATGCATCAGCCCCCTTCACAGGGTGCCTCTGCTGCTAGGGCTCTCTCAGCGGAGCTCACAGAGGATTCATCATCTGGTCCCAGACCCCGTCCTCCTAAAAGGAGACGCAGGGCTCCCTCTCCTTCCTCGTCCCGCGGCTCTGTTTCAGAAGCTGACTCGCCGGACGAGGAGGATGCCTTTACTGGGGGCTCGGAGGCTACCTCCATGTGCCCCATTGATCTGTCCGAAAGTGACGCAGATGTTAGTGATTTGATTGCGTCCATTAATTCTGTACTGGATCTCAATCCGCCAGTATCAGAGGAGCAACCCTCTCTGGCAGAAAAGCACCAGTTTACCTCGCCTAAGAGGACAAGGAGTGTGTTCTTTAACCACTCCAGTTTTCAGGCCGCTGTGACCAAGCCCAGGGCCTGTCCTGACAAACGCTTCCCAAAGCGTGGTTCTGATGACCGTTTTCCCTTTCCACCTGAGGTGGTCAAGGAATGGGCTCATTCACCAAAGGTAGACCCTCCGGTGTCTAGACTCTCAGCCCGGACCGTTGTATCAGTGGCTGATGGCACCTCTCTTAAGGATTCCACTGACCGCCAGGTTGACCTTCTGGCCAAATCTGTATATGAGGCGGCAGGGGCCTCGTTCTCCCCATCTTTTGCAGCAGTGTGGGCTCTCAAAGTCATCTCTGCTTCTCTAGAGGAGATGCATTCCCTCACCAGGGAATCTATGCCCGAAATGGTTACCTTAACTTCCCAAGCTTCAGCTTTTTCATCCTATGTCATGTCTGCCATGCTGGAGGCTTCTCACCGCACTGCGGTGGCTTCGGCTAATTCCCTCGCTATCCGCAGGATCTTGTGGCTTCGAGAGTGGAAGGCAGATGCTTCTTCAAAGAAGTACCTTGCTGGGCTCCCTTTTGCTGGGTCCCGGCTGTTCGGTGAACAACTGGATGAAATTATTAAGGAAGCTACTGGCGGGAAGAGTACTTCCATGCCACAAACTAAAACCAGGAAACCTGTCCAGGGTAGGAACCAGTCGAGGTTTCGTTCCTTTCGTTCCTCCAACTGGTCGTCCTCTAAGCCCTCGGCCTCGTCCACTAACTCAGCCAAGGACCAGAAATCCAACTGGCGCCCAAAAGCGCGTCCACAGAAGACCGCAGGAGCTGCTGCCACTAAGGCAGCTTCCTCATGACTCTCGGCCCGCTCCAGCCACGTCCTTAGTCGGTGGCAGGCTCTCCCACTTTGTCGACGTGTGGTTTCAACACGTCTCCGATCAGTGGGTGCGGGATATCATCTCCCACGGCTACAGGATAGAATTCTCTTCCAGCCCGCCAAACAGATTTTTTCTGTCAACTCCCCCCTGCTCCAAGGCCGCCGCCTTCTCTCAAGCCGTGGCATCCTTGCAGGCCAACGGAGTAATTGTACTGGTTCCCGTCCGGGAACGGTTCAGAGGTTTCTACTCAAATCTCTTCCTAGTCCCCAAAAAGGACGGTTCCTTCCGGCCCATCCTGGATCTCAAGCTTCTCAACAAGCATGTTCAGGTGCGGCATTTTCGCATGGAGTCTCTGCGATCAGTCATTGCCTCAATGACCCAAGGAGATTTCCTGGCATCCATCGACATCAGAGATGCCTATCTGCATGTGCCAATGGCAGTTTCACACCAGCGTTGGCTACGTTTTGCAATCGGAGAGGAACATTTCCAATTCGTGGCTCTCCCCTTCGGGTTAGCCACGGCCCCTCGAGTATTCACCAAGGTCATGGCAGCAGTGGTTGCGGTTCTGCACCTCCAGGGGTTGGCAGTGATTCCTTACCTGGACGACCTTCTAGTCAAGGCTTCATCCAGCGCAGACTGTCAGCGGAGTGTCTCGCTCACTCTCGCCACTCTAACCCAATTCGGGTGGCTTGTCAATCTGCCCAAATCCACTCTGACTCCGACCCAGAGGCTCCTGTACCTAGGGATGCAGTTCGAGACTCTGCCGGCACTTGTGAAGCTGCCCTTAGTCAAACAGCAGTCCCTCCAACTGGCGGTGCGCTCTCTGCTGAGGCCCCGCCGTCATTCCATCAGGCACCTAATGCAGGTGCTGGGTCAGATGGTGGCGTCAATGGAGGCTGTTCCCTTTGCCCAGTTCCATCTGCGTCATCTGCAGCTGGACATTCTCCGCTGTTGGGACAAGCGGACTTCCTCCTTGCACAGGCTAGTGGCTCTGTCGCCACAGACCAGGAGCTCTCTTCAGTGGTGGCTTCGGCCCCTCTCTCTGTCTCAGGGGCGCTCCTTCCTGGCCCCGTCCTGGGTGATCCTCACCACGGATGCCAGTCTATCCGGCTGGGGTGCGGTATGTCTCCACCACCGAGCGCAGGGCACTTGGACTCCGTCCGAGTCAGCCCTCTCGATCAATGTGCTGGAAACCAGAGCTGTGCTTCTAGCTCTCCTAGCCTTTCACCACCTGTTGGCGGGCAGGCACATCCGAGTCCAGTCAGACAACGCGACAGCGGTTGCCTACATCAATCACCAAGGCGGGAGACGCAGCCGCCTGGCAATGTTGGAGGTTCAACGCATCCTTCAATGGACGGAGGACTCCAAGTCCACCATATCCGCAGTCCACATCCCAGGCATGGAAAACTGGGAAGCAGATCATCTCAGCCGTCAGACCGTGGACAGTGGCGAGTGGTCCCTGCATCCGGCAGTGTTTCAGTCAATCTGCCGCAAATGGGGCACTCCGGAAGTGGACCTAATGGCATCCCGTCACAACAACAAGGTTCCGGTTTACGTGGCTCGCTCCCACGATCCTCAGGCCTTTGCAGCGGACGCTCTGGTTCAAGATTGGTCCCAGTTTCGTCTGTCCTACGTGTTTCCCCCTCTAGCTCTCTTGCCCAGAGTTCTGCGCAAGATCAGAATGGAGGGCCGTCGGCTCATCCTCATTGCTCCGGACTGGCCCAGGCGAGCTTGGTACCCAGACCTGCTCCATCTGTCCGTAGAGGTGCCGTGGCATCTTCCGGACCGTCCAGACCTTCTCTCACAAGGTCCGTTTTTCCGTCAGAATTCTGCGGCTCTCAGATTGACGGCGTGGCTCTTGAGTCCTGGATCTTGACGGCTTCTGGTATTCCTCCTGAAGTCATCTCCACTATGACTCGGGCTCGGAAGTCTTCCTCGGCCAAAATCTATCACAGGACTTGGAGAATTTTCCTGTCCTGGTGTCGCTCTTCCGGCCATGCTCCTTGGCCTTTTTCCTTGCCGACCCTTCTGTCCTTTCTACAGTCCGGTCTGCGGCTAGGACTATCCCTCAATTCCCTCAAGGGACAAGTCTCGGCTCTGTCAGTACTGTTCCAGCGGCGTATCGCCCGGCTGGCTCAGGTCCGCACCTTCATGCAGGGCGCGTCTCACATCATTCCACCTTACCGGCGGCCCTTGGATCCCTGGGACCTCAATTTGGTCCTCACGGCCTTGCAGAAACCCCCCTTTGAGCCTCTTAGGGAGGTTTCTTTGTATCGTCTTTCACAGAAAGTGGTCTTTCTAGTGGCCATAACTTCCCTCAGGAGAGTCTCTGATTTGGCTGCGCTCTCTTCTGAGTCACCTTTTTTGGTTTTTCATCAAGACAAGGTGGTTCTCCGTCCGACTCCGGACTTTCTCCCTAAGGTGGTTTCTCCTTTCCACCTTAACCAGGACATTTCCCTGCCTTCCTTTTGTCCGGCTCCTGTTCATCGCTTTGAAAAAGCGTTGCATACTCTGGATCTGGTGCGGGCGCTCCGGATCTATGTGTCTCGCACCGCTGTTCGTAGGCGGTGCACCTCTCTTTTTGTGCTAACCACAGGTCGGCGTAAGGGCCTCGCTGCTTCTAAGCCGACCTTAGCCCGTTGGATTAGGTCGGCCATTTCCGATGCCTACCAGTGTTCTCAGGTGCCTCCCCCGCCGGGGATCAAGGCACACTCGACCAGAGCTGTCGGTGCCTCTTGGGCTTTCAGGCACCAGGCTACGGCTCAGCAAGTCTGTCAGGCTGCCACTTGGACTAGCCTGCATACCTTTTCAAAGCACTACCAAGTGCATGCTCATGCTTCGGCAGATGCGAGCTTGGGCAGACGCATCCTTCAGGCGGCTGTTGCCCACTTGTGAAGTTAGGCTCTGCCTACTTCTCAGTTTTCTGTTTATTCCCACCCATGGACTGCTTTGAGACGTCCCAATGTCTGGGTCTCCCATAGGAACGATAAAGAAAAAGAGAATTTTGTTTACTTGCCGTAAATTCTTTTTCTTATAGTTCCATATTGGGAGACCCAGCACCCTCCCTGTTGCCAGTTCTTGTTCCGCGTGTTATCACCGGCTGTTGTCGTGGACAGAGTCTCCGGTTGTTCCGGTTCTTACTTTGTCTTTACTTGTGGGTGGCTATTCTCCTTCAGCTTTTGCACTAAACTGGCTAGATCTAGTTCTCCAGGGGGTGTATATGCTCAGAGGGAGGAGCTACACTTTTTAGTGTAGTACTTTGTGTGTCCTCCGGAGGCGGAAGCTATACACCTAATGTCTGGGTCTCCCAATACGGAACTATAAGAAAAAGAATTTACGGTAAGTAAACAAAATTCTCTTTTTTTTATTTGGAATATGCAATATAAAATTCATGAAAACAATTAAAAGTGCAAGGAGTCCATATACAGGGATGATCTCACCACTAGAGTAAATTAGTATAATGAATTAGTCATATCTAGATTATAATATGCATATGTAAAAGAGGGGGGGCAGGATAGTAACCTATTGTGGCTATAATACACAACATTTAATAACTATTTAGCCATATGTAAGGGACAAATGTATAATTAATCTAAGCCTGTGCTGAAAACAATTACATTAGCCCTGATCCACCTAGGCAAACCATTTTATACTAAGTACAATATAACACTAAACTACCTGCTGTTGGTATACATAAGGTACCAATGTGACCTAATATAACCCTGTAGTGCTGAATAGCATTAAAAGTTAATTACCAACCTATCAAATTGCAGTGCGAGGCCTTTCAAGTCCCAACGCGCGTTTCACTTCTTCTTCAGGAGGCCTGGAACGGCCAAAATGCAGTGTGAATGGACACTCACTAATACAGAGCTTTTTATAAACCGCATGTGATGCAGAACTATTACTCGGACTTCCATGCTCCCTGCTGTCCTCACATGACTGTGGCAGAAGGTTTCTGTGATGTCCTATTAGTGGGTTTCACTTGGGAATGACAAGGCAGCCATATATCAAGAGACTATGCAGTGTATCAGGGGATCAAAGGTTAATTCCGCGCTGCCAATGGGCCAGACCATAAGTAGTTTCCGTCTGCGGGTTTTGAAGCAGAGGCTTCTTCAGGACATAAAACTACTAAATTAGATTTTTTATTTTTTTTGTCCTGAAGAAGAAGCCTCTGCATCAATAAACATAGACTGAAGCTACTTATGGTTTGGTCCATTGGCAGCGCGGAATTAACCTCTTATTTCCTGATACACTGCTCTTCACCTTTCGGGTCCGCAGCAGCTTCCTTTTTATGTTTTTACTGCATTATTGTGGATTTACAAACCCCCCCCCCCCCTCCCCCGACCAGGTGAGCACACTACAATCGTATATACCCTTTACCACTTTGCGCTGTCTTCATTGCAGTTACTATTCCTACAAAGACACTATGGTCAAAGCATGTGGATTCTTTGTGAATGTGACCTATCACCAAAAAGGTTGGCTAGCCCTGGCCTACAGTATTAAGATGCAGAGTTAAGGTATTCCCATGTTCGACACTGGATATGTCATAAATGTCTGACATCTTGGGACCCGCACTTATGTGTTATAATGGCCATCCACACCAATGTCCAGAAAGTAGAAATCTACAACATACACCATCCAGTATTCCAAAGTGCTTTATTCCATCGTTGTGTGCAGTTAAAAGTAGCGGGGGGAGAGCCGAGTGCAGGCCCCCTATGGACGACGAACGTTTCTTCATCGTTCCTTATGGGAGACCCAGACCATGGGTGTATAGCTACTGCCTCCGGAGGACACACAAAGTACTACACTAAAAGTGTAGCTCCTCCCTCCGAGCATATACACTCCCCGGATGACAAATCCAACCAGTTCAATGCTTTGTGTTCAGGAGGTCACACACACACATGCATCCTTTGATTTTTGATTTCAAAGATTTGGAAGAAAAGCGGGTCCAATCTGGACTCCCGGCATGTCCCTTCTCACCCCACTGTGTCGGCGGTGCTGTTAAGGTTGATTTCAGGGCTGGAGCCCTTTTTCATGCCGCGCTCCTTCACCATCCCTCGGGCTCTGGCTTGAAGTGGGAGCCATCACGGTTCTCACTGCTTTGCAGGAGACCGGTCTCCATCCGCAGCCCTGTTCAGGATCCTGACGGACGGAGCAATCATTCCCCAGGGACCTGGCACCTGCGTCTCACAAGCTAAGTACTGAGACGTTATTACCACAGACTGTGGTCTTTCCAGGGGTCCCTTGTACTTTATTTATTGGGGAGAGTGTGTTTTATAACTGTGTTAACATTTCCGGCCGGTTCTCCAGTTTTCTCTGGAGAACCGCGCCGATGGTGCCTGCACGCTGGCCGCATGGTTAAATCTAGGCCCCGGCTTCGCCTGAGGCCTAGTTTCGATTCTCTTCCCCTGCATGTCAGTCAGTGCAGTGGGACAGTGTGGCTCCGCTGTTCAGCACAGGGAAGGGACACTCCTCACTGAGGAAAGATTCCCTCCCCCGTATGCCTCATTTGCCCTCCGTCCTGCTCTCACAGTAGGCCCCGCCCCCTCTCCTCGTGGAGACGCAGGCTGCGGACGCCATTTTCTCAGCGTTCTCAATGTCTGCATAACACATTGTGACAAATGGGGGCCTGGGCTGGGGCATCTGGAGGGCACAGAGATGTCTATGTAAACGGTCTGGCAAGTCACAACCTCCGGTTGTGCAGCTGCTTATATACTCTGTTTATATACTCTGCTGAGGGTCATCCTGGACAGAGCCCCCACGTCTGCAGCATGTCTCATATCAGAGCAGTGCTGCAAGGCTGTTCTTATTATGCACAGCTGTAGGCTCGTACTGCCTGTACCGAGCACATAACCACATTGTGATGCCTGCTCTAACATAGTGGTGCCTCAGCCTGGAGGCTCATCCCCAGTGGTCCCTCCGGCTGCTCCAAGTGGGCTCATTACCCCCGGCTTGGGTTGAATCCCTCTCTCCAGGGGACAGCTGTCCCGGACACTGCTGAGCATGCATCAGCCCCCTCCTCAGGGCGCTTCTGCTGCTACGGCTCGCTCAGCAAAGCTCACAGACGATTCTTCATCTGGTCTCAGACCCCATCCTCCTAAAATGGAGACGCAGGGTCCCCTTTCCCTCCTCGCCCCGCGGCTCTGGTTCACGAGCTGACTCGCAGGACAAGGAGGATGCCTTTACTGGGGGCTCGGACACTTCTCCATGTACCCCATTGATCTGTCCGGAAGTGACGCAGATGCTAATGATTTGATTGCGTCCATTATATTTGTACTGGACCTCAATCCGCCTGTATCAGGGGAGCACCCCTCTCTGGCAGAAAAGCATCAGTATACCTTGCCTAAGAGAACAAGGAGTGTGTTCCTTATCCACTCCAGCTTTCAGGTTACTGTGACCAAGCCCAGAGCCTGTCCTGACAGACGCTTTCCAAAGCGTGGTTCTGATGATTGTTTCCCCCTTCCACCAGTGGTGGTCAAGGAGTGGGCTCATTCACCAAGGGTGGACCCTCCGGTGTCTAGACTTCAGCCCGGACAGTTGTATCAGTGGCTGACGGCACCTCTCTAAGGATCCCACTGTCCGCCAGGTTGTCCTTCTGGCCAAATCTATATATGAGGCGGCAGGGGCCTCGTTCTCCCCATCTTTTGCAGCAGTGCGGGCTCTCAAAGCCATCTCTGCTTCTCGGGAGGAGATGCATTCCCTCACCAGGGACTTTATGCCCGAAATGGTTGCCTTAACTTCCAGGCTTCAGTCTTTTCATCCTATGCCATGTCTGCCATGCTGGAGACTGTCACCGCACTGCGGTGGCCTCGGCTACTTCCCTCGCTATCCGCAGGTTCCTGTGGCTTCGAGAGTGGAAGGCAGATGCTTCTTAAGAAGTTCCTTGCTGGGCTCCCTTTTGCCGGGACCAGTCTATTTGGTGAACAACTGGATGAAATTATTCAGGAAGTTTTTGGCAGGAAGAGTACTTCCATGCCACAACCCAGGAAACCTGTCCAGGGCAGGAACCAGTCGAGGTTTCGTTTCTTTCGTTCCTCTAACTGGTCGTCCTCTAAGCCCTCGGCCTCGTCCACTAACTCAGCCAAGGTCCGTAAACCAACTGGCGCATGAAGCCGCGTCCTAAGTCGGCAGGAGCTGCTGCCACCAAGGCAGCCTCCTCTTGATTATCTGGCCGCGCCAGTAACGTCCTTGGTCGGTGGCAGGCTCTCCCACTTGGGTGACGTGTGGTTTCAACACGTCTTCGATCAGTGGGTGTGGGTTACCATCTCCCACGGCTACAGAATAGAATTCTATCCAGCCCGCCAAACAGATTTTTTCTGTCAACCCCCCCCCTGCTCCAAGGCCGCCGCCTTCTCACAGGCCGTGGCATTCTTGCAGGCCAATGGAGTAATTGTACCAGTTCCTGACTGGGAACGGTTCTGAGATTTCTACTCAAATCTCTTCCTAGTTCCCGAAAAGGACGGTGCCTTCCGACCTGGATCTCAAGCTTCTCAACAAGCATGTTCAGGTGCGGCACTTTTGCATGGAATCTCTGCGATCAGTCAATGACCCAAGGAGTTTTTTTTAGCATCCATCGACATCAGAGATGTCTATCTGCATGTGCCAATCGCAGTTTCACACCAGCGTTGGCTACGTTTTGTAATCGGAGAGGAACATTTCCAATTCGTGGCTCTCCCCTTGGGGTTAGCCACGGCCCCTCGTGTATTCACCAAGGTCATGGCAGCAGTGGTTGCGGTTCTGCTCCTCCAGGGGTTGGTAGTGATTCCTTACCTGGACGACCTTCTAGTCAGGGTTTCATCCAGTGCAGACTGTCAGCGGAGTGTCTCGCTCACTCTCAGCGGAGTGTCTCGCTCACTCTCAGCGGAGTGTCTCGCTCACTCTCGCCACGCTTGCAAGTCCACTCTGACCCCGACCCAGGAACTTACGTACCTAGGGATGCAATTCGAGACTCTGCTGGCACTTGTGAAGCTGCCCTTAGTCAATCAGCAGTCCCTTCATCTGGCGGTTCACTCTCTGCTGAGGCTCTGCCGTCATTCCATCAGGTGCTGGGTCAGATGGTGGCGTCAATGGAGGCGGTTCCCTTTGCCAGTTCCATCTGCGTCCCCTGCAGCTGGACATTCTCCGCTGTTGGGACAAGGAACCTCTTCCTTGCACAGGCTGGTGGCTCTGTCGCCACAGACCAGGAGCTCTCTTTAAGTGGTGGCTTCGGCCCCTCTCTCTGTCTCAGGGACGCTCCTTTCTGGCCCCGTCCTGGGTGATTCTCACCACGGATGCCAGTCTATCCGGCTGGGGAGCAGTGTTTCTCCACCACCGAGCACAGGGCACTTGGACTCCGTCCGAATCAGCCCTCTCGATCAATGTGCTGGAAATCAGGGCTGTACTCCTAGCTCTCGCAGTTTTTCACCACCTGTCGGCGGGCAAGCACATTCGAGTCCAGTCAGACAACGCGACAGCAGTTGACTACATCAATCACCTAAGGCGGGACTTGCAGCCGCCTAGCAATGTTGGAAGTTCAACATATCCTTCAGTGGACGGAGGACTCCAAGTCCACCATATCCGCAGTCCACATCCCAGGCGTAGAAAACTGGGTGGCAGATTATCTCAGCCGTCAAACCGTGGACAGCGGCGAGTGGGCCCTGCATCCGGCAGTGTTCCGGTCAATTTAGCAGGCGGGGCACTCCGGAAGTGGATCTAATGGCAACCCGGCACAACAACGAGGTCCCGGTTTACGTGGCTCGCTCCCACGATCCTCAGGCCTTGGCAGCGGACGCGCTGGTTCCAGATTGGTCCCAGTTCCGTCTGGCCTCCGTGTTTCCCCCTCTAGCTCTCTTGCCCAGAGTCCTGCGCAAGATCAGAATGGAGGGCCGTCGGGTCGTACTCATCGCCCCAGACTGGCCCAGGCGAGCTTGGTTCCCAGACCTGCTCCGTCTGTCCGTAGAGGTGCTGTGGCATCTCCCGGACCGGCCAGACCTTCTCTCACAAGGTCCGTTTTCCGCCAGAATTCTGCGGCTCTCAGATTGACGGCGTGGCTCTTGAGCCCTGAATCCTTACGGCTTCAGGCATTCCTTCCGAGGTCATCTTCACTGTGACTCAGGCTCGGAAGTCTTCCTCGGCCAGGATTTACCACAGGACTTGGAGAATTTTCCTGTCCTGGTGTCGTTCTTCCGGCCATGCTCCTTGGCCGTTTTTCCTTGCCGACCATCCTGTCCTTCTACAGTCCGGCCTGCAGCTAGGACTGTCCCTCAATTCCCTCAAGGGACAGGTTTCGGCTCTGTCAGCGTTGTTCCAGTGGCGTATCGCCCGGCTGGCCCAGATGCGCACCTTCATGCAGGGCGCATCTCACATCATTCCGCCTTACCGGCGGTCTCTGGATCCCTGAGACCTTAATCTGGTCCTCATGGCCTTACAGAAACCCCCCTTTGAGCCTCTTAGGGAGGTTTCGTTGTTTCGTCTTTCACAGAAAGTGGTCTTTCTGGTGGCCATAATTTCTCTCAGGAGAGTCTCTGATTTGACTGTGCTCTCTTCGGAGTCACCCTTTTTTGTTTTTTTTTCACCAAGACAAGGTGGTTCTCCGTCCGACTCCGGGCCTTCTCCCTAAGGTGGTGTCTCCTTTCCACCTTAACCAGGACATTTCATTGTCCTCCCTTTGTTCGGCCCCTGTGCATCGCTTTGAGAAGGCGTTGCATGTTTTAGATTTGGTGCGGACGCTGCGGATCTGTGTCACCGCTGTTTTTTTTCAGGCGGTGCACCTCTCTTTTTGTGCTGACCACAGGTCAGCGCAAGGGTCTCTCGGCTTCTAAACCGACCCTAGCTCGTTGGATTAGGTCGGCCATATCCGATGCCTACCAATGTTCTCAGGTGCCTCCGCCGCCGGGGATTAAGGCGCACTTGACCAGAGCTGTCGGTGCCTCTTGGGCTACGGCTCAGCAGGTCTGTCAGGCTGCCACTTGGTCTAGTCTGCACACCTTTTCGAAGCACTACCAAGTGCATGCTCATGCTTCGGCAGATGCGAGCTTGGGCAGACGCATCCTTCGGACGGCTGTCGCCCATTTGTGAAGTTAGGTTTCGCCTACTTCTCAGTTTCTGTTTATTTCCCACCCATGGACTGCTTTGAGACGTCCCATGGTCTGGGTCTCCCATAAGGAACGATGAAGAAAAAGAGAATTTTGTTTACTTACCGTAAATTCTTTTTCTTATAGTTCCGACATGGGAGACCCAGCACCCTCCCTGTTGCCTGTTGGCAGCTTTCTTGTTCCGTGTGTTTTCACCGGCTGTTGTTGTAGACAGAGGTTCCGGTTATTCCGGGTTTTACTCTATCTCTACTTATGGGTGGATGTCCTCCTCCAGCTTTGGCACTAAACTGGTTGGATTTGTCATCCGGGGAGTGTATATGCTCGGAGGGAGGAGCTACACTTTTAGTGTAGTACTTTGTGTGTCCTCCGAAGGCAGTAGCTATACACCCATGGTCTGGGTCTCCCATGTCGGAACTATAAGAAAAAGAATTTACGGTAAGTAAACAAAATTCTCTTTTTTGCACCTCCTTGTGCTTCAACGGGTCCCACCCAACACCCACCCTGCTTGTTGGCTGCATCCATGTATATATGCCATGGAGATTTATTTGGTAAATTCTCAATCACTTCTACCCCCCCGGTAAAGGTTATACTGGGAGCACCAGATTTTTCCTAATCCATCTGAGAGCAAACTGAATTGGTGTAAAGACCCTGATTCCAGTGACGTGTCACTTAATGTGCTGCTTTCTACAGTTTTGATAAAATGAATGTTGAGCTGTGTATAACCCCACCCACTGATTGGGCCATTTCTGTGTACACTGTGCATAGGCAGAATGCTGCCAATCAGTTGGTGGGGGAGTGGCTGGACTACCTGGCAGCAGATTTACTAGTCCTCTAGTGAAAATCTCCTGCTGATGATACTTCTTTTATAAAAGCTGCAGCAATCAGCCAAGTAAGTGACACATGACTGGAATCATTGTCTCCTTCTCTACATTATGCTGCTCTCACATTACATGGCAAACGCCTGGTGACAGATTCCCTTTCTGACATCCATGGTTATATTTTGTGTTTCACGATTTTGCCTTCTTAGCTGCTGACTCCGTTTCGGTGACAGACCACAGACCCGTTGTGTCCGGTTACATTCATCTTATGTTTTGTTGATCTCTTTCAGTGTTTTTAGGTTCCGAGCTTCAGGCCTTACAAATCCTACAGAACAAAAAGAAGGACTCGAGCCTGGGCGATGACGTCTGTAAGGAAGTCCGGACGGTCTGTGAAGCTCTGCGCCTCCCTGATCAGTCATCTTCAAACATTACCTTGATGTTAAAAAGCGTGGAGGAAAAGGTGGGGACTTATGTGTCAGGGTCTCCCAACTGCTCATAATTTCTGATGAGGGAGGATTCATCTGTAGAAATGCTGTAATTAATCCTCTACTGTTTATGCTGCAGAATCTCTGTATGTATTACTATAAGGGGCATATCAGACCCTCCTAGTTTACGTAGATTTGAACACCGCAAACATACCATATTTTTAATTTTATAAGATGCATCAGATCATAAGACGCATCCCAAATTTAGAGATAGAAAAGTAAAAAAAAAAAAAAGGGTGTGTCTTACCGGGTTTGGGTTTGAGCGGGGTCACAGGAGGCAGGGGCGTTGTGGTGGGGGCTGTGCTGGCTGCGGTGGGGGCACTGCTGCCTGTGGGGCTGTGCTGGCTGTATGATGCAGGGCGGTGCGATGGATGTCCTAGATGCTTAGTCTGCGGTGCAAGCTTCAAAGAAATGCAGCCCGGAGTGGCACATGCGCAGATTGCGCTCTCGGCTCAATGACAAGCCAGTCAGAGATCAGTGGGCCGGAGGCGGCGCGTCTGTAGATGAGATCTTAACCCACAAGCTCCATCTGCACACGCGCTGACTCTGGGCACCATTACTTGAAGCCCGCACCACCGATAGAGCACCTGCTGCACAGCTCTGCTCCACACAGCCCCCCCCGCCGCAGCCAGCACAGCCCCCCGCCGCAGCCAGCACGGCCCCCACCCCCCCCCCCGGCTGCAGCCAGCACGGCCCCCCCCCGGCTGCAGCCAGCACGGCCCCCCCCCCGGCTGCAGCCAGCACGGCCCCCCCCCCCCCCCCCCCGGCCGCAGCCAGCACGGCCCCCCCCAGCCCCAGCCAGCACGGCCCCCCGGCCGCAGCCAGCACGACCCCCCCCCCCGGCCGCAGCCAGCAACGGCCCCCCCCCCCCGGCCGCAGCCAGTACGGCCCCCCCCGGCCCCAACCAGCACAGCCCATCCCGCCACAGCCAGCACGGCCCCCCCCCCCCGGCCGCAGCCAGCACGGCCCCCCCCCGGCCCCAGCCAGCACAGCCCCCGCAGCCAGCACAGCCCCCCGGCCGCAGCCAGCACAGAGCCCATTCTCCACTTTTTGGTAAGCTACGTTCGGATTATAAGACGCACCCCTCATTTTCCTCCTATATTTTTGGGAGGAAAAGTGCGTCTTATAATTCAAAAAATACGGTATGTTAAAATCTTGTGCATTTATGATTAATGATCTTCACCCTCCACAAACCCTGATAAATACCTTTCACGAGCATCCCGGCACTAATACTTCTATGCACTGATATATTATTTTTATATAAGGAATTTTATTTTTTACAAGTAAATTGTTTATTTTATTGTTTGCAGATTACGGAACTTTTACCAAAAGCGAAGGCTTCCAGCATCAACCAGGGGCTGCTCAATGTGGACCTGAATGCTCAGCAGCTGGTGAGGACGCGGTGCCATGTACAGAATACTTGTGGGCGAGGTGTATATTTACAGATTATACAGGGTCTGCGTAGGATCCAGGATCTAGAGAGAGAGCAAATGATTACTTGTTATCCATAATACACAATGCTATCAGAATGAGGCTGTATGGAAGCACGTGGACTCCCGCCTGCCTCTCTATAGTGCTGCCATATAGCACATTACAGGGCTAGTCTCAGTGTGCAGAAAAGCTCCGTAATATGGAGTGCAATGGAGCATTCCAGATTTATTTGAGAAAAATCCTATGTGTGTCTCCATATGAAATCAGAGATACAGTAAGGCACCATAGACATCTATGGGAGACCTTAAATCTAAAAAGGTGTGCGTGAAGTCCTCAGGTAACTACTAGATAGATTTGGTAGGTTTGATCATAACCCAAATTTGTATGCGAGTTTGAACAGGGACAGCAAAAAAAATCCTAACACCTTATCACTGACCTCTCTGGCTGCCCCACTGCTCTCTGCCCACTGTCTGGTCCTTTTCTTCCTGCCATAGCACTGTATCTCTGGCCTCCTCACTATAGGCCAGGACATCAAGCTGCCTCCAGAGCTTGCAGGATCATAAGGTCATGTCTTACGTCTTGACGTTACAATGCTTAGGAAGTGCCATCTATTTTCTAACCTTCATTCTAATAGACAAATGTGAACAGGTGCAAACTGAACATGCAACATATTCTAACAAACAGCTGCACTCTGAAATGCAAATCAGGAACTACCACTTGCTTGTATGTTTACAGTGTTCAGCATAAATGAGTACACCCTTTTGAAAACATACATTTTAATTAATACCTCACTAAGCAAAATTTTGACAAGACGGAGTTTCATAGCATAACATGAACATAAGGTTCATAAGGATGATTGAATGCCAAAATATCTGACTTCGCGAATATCCGACGAATAGGTTGCCACTACTTGAACATCTAAGAATCTAATGTCCTAACCCAGAATAAATTATATGTATATTACTGTGTGTGTGTGTGTGTGTGTGTGTGTGTGTATATATATGTGTGTGTGTATATATATGTGTGTGTGTGTGTGTGTGTGTGTGTGTATATATATATATATAATAAAAAAATATAATACGCGCGCACACACATACATAAATATACACGGTGCAGTTCAAAAGTTTAGGATCGCTTAGATATTTCCTTATTTTTGAAAGAAAAGCACATTTTTTTTTTTTTTCTTTCAATGAAGCGAACATTACATTAAACAATAATCTACTCTATATATTGTTAATGTGGTAAATGACTATTCTCGCTGCAAACGTCTGGTTTTGAATGCAATATCTACGTAGGTGTATAGAGGTCCATTTCCAACAACCAGCACTCCAGTGTTCTAATGGTACATTGTGTTTGCTAACTGTGTTAGAAGGCTAATGGATGTTTAGAAATCCCTTGAAAACCCTTGTGCAAGTATGTTAGCATAGCTGAAAACAGTTTTGCTGATTAGAGAAGCTATAAAACTGACCTTCCTTTGAGCTAGTTGAGAATCTGGAGCATTACATGTGTTGATTCCATTAAACTCTCAAAATGGCCAGAAAAAGAGAACTTTCATGTGAAACTCGACAGTCTATTCTTGTTCTTAGAAATGAGGGATATTCCATGAGAGAAATTGCCAAGAAACTGAAGATTTCCTACAAGGGTGTGTACTACTCCCTTCAGAGGAGAGCACAAACAGGCTCTAACCAGAGTAGAAAGAGAAGTGGGAGGCCGCGCTGCACAACTGAGCAACAAGACAAGTACATTACAGTCTCTAGTTTGAGAAATCGACGCCTCACAGTTCCTCAACTGGCATCTTCTTTAAATAGCACCCGCAAAACGCCAGTGTCAATGTCTACAGTGAAGAGGCGACTCCGGGATGCCGGCCTTCAGGGCAGAGTGGCAAAGAAAAAGCCATATCTGAGATTGGCTAATAAAAGGAAAAGATTAATATGGGCAAAAGAACACAGACATTGGATAGAGGAAGATTGGAAAAAAAAGTATTATGGATAGACGAATCCAAGATTGAGGTGTTTGGATCACACAGAAGAACATTTGTGAGACATAGAACTACTGAAAAGATGCTGGAAGAGTGCCTGACACCATCTGTCAAGCATGGTGGAGGTAATGTGATGGTCTGGGGTTGCTTTGGTGCTGGTAAAGTGGGAGATTTGTACAAGGTAAAATGGATTTTGAAGAAGGAAGGCTATAACTCCATTTTGCAATGCCATGCCCTGTGGACAGCGCTTGATTGGAGCAAGTTTCATCCTACAACAGGACAATGACCCAAAGCCACCTCCAAATTATGCATGAACTATTTAGGGAAGAAGCAGTCAGCTGGTATCTATCTGTAATGGAGTGGCCTAGTCCCCAGATCTCAACCCTATTGAGCTGTTGTGGGAGCAGCTTGACCGTATGGTACCAAAAAGTGCCCATCAAGCCAATCCAACTTGTGTGGGGGGGGGGAAGCATGGGGGGGGAAATATCTCCAGATTACCGCCGCAAATTAACAGCTAGAATGCCAAAGCTCTGCAAAGCTGGAATTGCTGCAAAGGAGCATTCTGTGCCGAAAGCAAAGTGTGAAGGAGAAAATTATTATTTCAAGTAAAAATCATTATTTCTTTGTCGCTCCATTGGGAGACCCAGACAATTGGGGTGTATAGCTTCTGCCTCCGGAGGCCACACAAAGTATTACACTTTAAAAAGTGTAACCCCTTCCCTCTGCCTATACACCCTCCCGTGGACCACGGGCTCCTCAGTTTTATGCTTTGTGTGGAAGGAGGCACACATCCACTCATGCATTCTCATAATTTAGTTGTCGGCTGGAAGAAAAGAGGACCCCCACGGGGTCCCCGGCATGTTCTCTTCTCACCCCACTATGTCGGCGGTGTTGTTAAGGTTGAGGTACCCATTGCGGGTACAAAGGCTGGAGCCACATGCCGTCTCCTTCACCATCCCTTATGCGGCTCTGGGAAAAGTGGGATCCTGAGCGGTCATCCATTTGCTGGGACCGTGCTCCATCCGCAGCCCCTGGTGGAACCTGCCGGACCGGAGCCTCTTCAACCCCAGGGACCGGGCCCTGATACTTAAAGGTACTCTGTGTCCCCATTGGGGACTGTACAGGGAGCGCACCTTCTTCCCGGAAGCCGCGGTAGTCGTAAAACTGAGGAGGCAGGTGGACTTCCGCGCCAACCGGGCCTGCTTGTCGGGCGCGGCCTCAAATTTAGTCCCCGGCTTCACCGCGGCCTAGTCGCGAAAATCCCGCCCCTGGGCCGGCCTGTCAGGGGTAAGGGCGGGATTACCGACATGATGTCGGATGTGACGGCTTGAGCATCCTGCATGTCTTCCTCCCCCCTCACTGACCACTGTGGAGACCCCAGACGGTACCCATTGCGGGTACGGAGGCTGGAGCCACAGGCCGTCTCCTTCACCATCCCTTATGCGGCTGGGAGAAGTGGGATCCTGAGCGGTCATCCATTTGCTGGGACCGTGCTCCATCCGCAGCCCCTGGTGGAACCTGCCAGACCGGAGCCTCTTCAACCCCAGGGACCGGGCCCTGCTACTTAAAGGTACTCTGTGTCCCCATTGGGGACTGTACAGGGAGCGCACCTTCTTCCCGGAAGCCGCGGTAGTTGTAAAA
This sequence comes from Anomaloglossus baeobatrachus, assembly GCF_048569485.1. Lineage (NCBI taxonomy): Eukaryota > Metazoa > Chordata > Amphibia > Anura > Aromobatidae > Anomaloglossus > Anomaloglossus baeobatrachus. The sequence continues at coordinate 72,749,951 of NC_134364.1, read as the reverse complement.
CTGAGGAGGCAGGTGGACTTCCGCGCCGACCGGGCCTGCTGGTCGGGCGCGGCCTCAAATTTAGTCCCCGGCTTCACCGCGGCCTAGTCGCGAAAATCCCGCCCCCGGGCCTGCCTGTCAGGGGTATGGGCGGGATTACCGACATGACGTCGGATGTGAGGGCTGGAACATCCTGCATGTCTTCCTCCCCCCTCACTGACCACTGTGGGGAACCCAGACTCCCGCTCTTTGCTGGCGCCGCCCTCGGCCCCACTTCTCCCCTGAGAGCTCCGGCGGCCATTTTCTGGCATTCTGCCGGTGGGTGCTTCTCAGGGGAGCTCAGGGTGAACACAGCACCCGGTGCTGGTCCCCATAGGGTGCCGGATACATATGTATATATTATATATATTTCTGTTCGGACAGACTGTATACCCTTTGTTCACATTTACCTTCAGTGGTCACTCTCCTAGGAGACAACAGCATGTCGTCCCAAGGAGCAAAGCTACTAAGGCACAGGTTTTTCTCGCAGTCTGTACCTCTTGTGGGGCTATGTTACCTGCGGGATCCACCTACCCTCACTGTGAGCAATGCTCGACTCCTGCCTCGCTTGCTCAGCCGGAGCCTCGGGCACTGGTGGGCCCCTCGGCTCATGTAGACCCCCCTGCTCCCCCTGAGCAGGCTGCAGGGACAGAGTCACCGGTGTTGGCCCTCAGTCATTTTCATATGAACAAATGGTCTTCTAAGCTCCTTGAGGCATTGCAGTCCAGACCGGACCCTTCACAGGCCCCGGCCCCTGTTAGCTTGTCTCCTCCAGGCCCCTCTCGGTCCGCGCCGCAGCGCGCTCCCAGGTTGAGCCCTAGGTCTCAGGCGGAGGACTCCTGCCCGGACCGCAGTCCAAGACCGGCTAAGCGGTCTCGCTGGGACTCTTCCCCGACTTCCTCATGCTGCTAGGGATCCCAGCTTGAGGACTCTCAGGAAGACGAGGCGGACGGGGGAGCTTAGGGCTCTGGCCCTGATTTCACCCTTAACCTTGATACTCCTGAGGGGGACGCCTTAGTAAATGATCTTATCTCGTCCATCAACCAGGTGCTGGATCGCTCTCCTCCGCCTCCTCCTGTAGAGGAGTCGGCTTCTCAGCAGGAGAAACACCAATTTCGGTTCCCCAAATGTACACACAATACGTTTTTTGATCACTCTAACTTCAGGGATGCTGTCCAGAAACCCAGAGCGCTCCCGGACAAGCGCTGGGTTAAACGTCACACTGACACGCGTTACCCCTTTCCATCTGAAGTCGTTAAGGGTTGGGCTCATTCTCCCAAGATGGATCCTCCAGTCTCCAAATTGGCTGCTAGGTCCGTTGTGTCTGTTGCAAATGGCTCATCCCTGAAGGATGCCACTGACAGACAGATAGAGCTCTTGGTGAAGTCCATCTGTGAGGCCACGGGCGCGTCTTTCGCCCCGGCCTTTGCAGCCGTGTGGGCTCTCCAAGCAATCTCGGCTTGTCTGAAGGAGTTTAATGCTGTCACATGGAATTTTGCTCCGCATGTTCCGTCTTTGACTCTCGGGCATCAGCCTTTTCGTCCTACGCCATGAACGCCGTCCTGGACTCCCACTAGCCGCACGGCTGTAGCATATGCTAACTCCGTGGCAGTTCGCAGGGCCATGTGGCTGCGCGAATGGGAACCAGACTCGGCTTCAAAAAGGTTCTTAACTGGTTTGCCCTTTTCTGGCGACCGTTTATTTGGCGAACGATTGGATGATATTATTAAGGAATCCAAGGGAAAGGACTCCTCCTTACCCCAGTCCAAACCTAAGAGACCTCAGCAAAGAAAAATCCAATCGAGGTTTCGGTCCTTTCGTCCCTCCGCCAAGCCACATTCTTTTTCGTCCAACAGGCCGGAGAAAGGCCAGAGGAACTCATATGTGTGGCGGCCCACGTCACGACCCCAAAAGGGCCGCAGGGGGCACTGCCTCCAAAACGGCCTCCTCATGACTCTCGGCCTCCCCTAGCCGCATCCTCGGTCAGTGGCAGGCTCTCCCGCTTTGGCGGCGCCTGGTGGCCACAAGTTCAAGACCGATGGGTGAGAGACATTCTGTCTCATGGTTACAGGATAGAGTTCAGTTCTCGTCCTGCGGCTCGTTTCTTCAGAACCTCTGGGCCCCTTCTCAGGTGGCGTGTCAACAAAGCCTTGCCGTCGCTCTGGCGACTCTCCAGGGACAAACAGCTTTCTCTGCAGGCGGGGGTGCAATCACTTCTTCGGAGTCAGTCACACCCCTTAAGGCGCCTCATGCACTTCCTGGGGAAGATGGTTGCAGCTATGGAGGCAGTGCCGTTCGCGAACCAAGGCGGCACTCACAGTCGTCAAGCCTTCCAGGAAGTCCGGCGGATTCTGCAGTGGGTGGAAACCACAGGCTCCACCAGCTCCGCAGTTCACATCCCGGGCGTAGAAAACTGGGAAGCAGATTTTTTCAGTCGTCAGTGCATGGACGCGGGGGAATGGTCTCTGCACCCAAAAGTGCTTTGAGAGATCCATCGCCGCTGGGGAACGCAGGACGTCGATCTCTCAAGGTCTCGGCCTTCATGGCACGGTCTCAGGATCACAGACCTCTGGCAGCGGACGCTTTAGTCCAGGATTGGTCGCAGTTTCGACTGCCTTATGTGTTTCCTCCTCTGGCGATGCTGCCCGGGGTACTACGCAGGATCAGGTCCGACTGCCGTCGCGCCATTCTCGTCGCTCCAGACTGGCCGAGACGGTCGTGGTATCCGGATCTGTGGCATCTCACGGTGGGTCAACCGTGGGCACTTCCAGACCACCCAGACTTGCTGTCACAAGGCCCGTTTTTTCCATCTGAATTCTGTGGCCCTCAACTTGACTAGGTGGCCATTGGTCCCTGACTCCTAGAGTCTTCAGGGTTATCTCAGGATGTCATTGCCACCATGAGACAAGCCAGGAAGCCAACGTCCGCCAAGATCTATTATAGGTCTTGGCAAGTCTTTCTATCCTGGTGCGCTGATAACGGCTTCCTCCATGGCCGTTTGCCTTACCCACATTCCTTTCATTCCTACAATTTGGAATGGACAAGGGTTTGTCCCTCGGCTCTCTCTCTAGGGCCAAGTATCCACGCTCTCCGTGTTTTTCTTTCAAAAGCGTCTAGCCAGGCTTCCGCAGGTCCGTACGTTCCTGCAGGGGGTCTGCCACATGGTCCCACCTTACAAACGTCCGTTGGAACCCTGGGATCTTAGCAGAGTCCTGACGGCTCTTCAAAAGCCGCCTTTTGAGCTGCTGCGGGAGGTCTCTCTCTCCCGTCTTTCGCAGAAGGTGGCCTTCCTGGTGGCAGTCACATCACTTCAGAGAGTGTCTGAGCTTGCAGCGCTGTCATGCAAGGCTCCCTTCCTGGTTTTCCACCAGGATAAGATTGGTTCTTCGTCCTGTCCCGGAATTTCTCTCTAAGGTGGTATCTCCTTTTCATCTAAATCAGGATATCTCCTTGCCTTCCTGTTGCCCTAATCCAATTCACCAGTGTGAAAAGGTTGTGCACTCTTTGGATCTAGTGAGAGCACTCCGGTTCTACGTGTCTCGCACGGCGCCCCTGTGCCGTTCAGATGCGCTCTTTGTCCTTGTCGCTGGCCAGCGTAAGGGCTCTCAGGCCTCCAAGTCAACCTTGGCTCGGTGGATCAAGGAACCGATTCTCGAGGCCTACCGTACTTCTGGGCTTCCGCTCCCTTCAGGGCTGAAAGCCCATTCTACCAGAGCCGTAGGTGCGTCCTGAGCATTGCGGCACCGGGCAACGGTTCAGCAGGTGTGTCAGGCAGCTACGTGGTCTAGTCTGCACACTTTCACGAAGCACTATCAAGTGCATACCTATGCTTCGGCAGACGCCAGTCTAGGTAGGCGAGTCCTTCAGACGGCGGTTGTCCACCTGTAAGAAGGGGCCGTTTTCGGCTCTTTTTATTGAGGTATTCTTTTACCCACCCAGGGACTGCTCTTGGACGTCCCAATTGTCTGGGTCTCCCAATGGAGCGACAAAGAAAAAGGGAATTTTGTTTACTTACCGTAAATTCCTTTTCTTCTAGCTCCTATTGGGAGACCCAGCACCCACCCCTGTGCCCTTTGGGCTGGTTGTTCTTTTGGGTTATGGTCTTCAGTTCTCCGATCATCCTTCGGATTGAATTTACCCTAGACCAATTTATAAGTTTCCTCCTTCCTGCTTTTGCACCAAAACTGAGGAGCCCGTGGTCCACGGGAGGGTGTATAGGCAGAGGGGAGGGGTTACACTTTTTAAAGTGTAATACTTTGTGTGGCCTCCGGAGGCAGAAGCTATACACCCAATTGTCTGGGTCTCCCAATAGGAGCTAGAAGAAAAGGAATTTACGGTAAGTAAACAAAATTCCCTTTTTCTAACCTCGTCAATGTCTGGACTGTATTCTCTATTCATTATGCAACTCATTTGATAAATAAATGTAGGATTTTTCATGGAAAAGACAAAATTGTCCAGGTGACCCCCAAACGTTTGAACTCTGTGTGTGTGTGTGTGTGTGTGTGTGTGTGTGTGTGTGTGTGTGTGTGTGTGTGTGTGTGTGTGTGTGTGTGTGTGTGTGTGTGTTTTATATATATTTATTTATATATATATATATATATATCACTTAACTGATGTTGGTATTTGTGTCTCTCATGTTATAGGAGCACCTGGAGAAGATAAATGCAGCTCTGTGTAAGGAATATGAGTGTCGTCGCAGGATGCTGATAAAGCGTCTGGATGTCACCGTGCAGTCATTTGGGTGGTCCGACAGAGCTAAGGTGAGAGAAGCAAAACAATTACGAAACTACAATGCGGAGTGTATGGGGCGACGACAGCTGCAGGGGTGACTGAGGACATCTTGCTACAAGTTACTCGTATGGGGAGACTTGGATCACTGTCTTTTTTAGAGATTCATGTCCCTCCTTCCCTCTTCTCCCGTACTGATTTATTGTGTATGGTCAATAATAAATTCCTCCTATAGTATTTAGCTCATCCTCAGGATTTTATAGGAGCTATTCGTATTGACCTGTCTCCCATCTTACCACACCACAAATACATTTAATAGGTCAATCAATAAAATTGCGTCCTGCACACATTGTTAGAGACAGGGACTCGTGTATATTCTGCACCCAATGCTGGAATACGTTGAGATCCTATTAAAAAAATTAAAGGGAACCCGTCACCGGATGTTTATAATACCTAACGGTTGGTGCGGAGCAGACTGGTCGGATGGGCATCTCTGTTCTCCAGGTCCTGCGCCTCCTCTTTCGGCCATCTTTGTCCTCCTTCTGAAGCCTGTGTGCATGACGCATTCTACGCGCGAGACCTCAATGTCGGCTTGTGTAGATGGCCTAGAACGCGTCATCCACACTAACTTCAGAAGGAGGACGAAGATGGCCGAAAGAAGAAGTGCGGACTCTGAGAAAGGAGACGCCCATCCCACCAGGCTGCTCTGCACCGACCGTTAGGTGAGTATTATAAACATCTGGTGGCAGGTTCCTTTTAAATGTAATGAGTAGATAGCATTCCATGCAGTGCCATTAAATGCCACATGAGGGCAGCAGTTCCGTGCTGAGCTTGTAACCGGGAGTCTTTCATTTATAAGCTCCTGGTAGTGTCACCCTGTAATAACAGATGATGATGATTATTTTATGATTTACGCCTATGGAAAAGTTTTGTTTTTTCTTGTTTTGTTTTAACATCCTGCTTATGAATGTAGAAATATATTTATTTGATCTGTGCTTTTAGGCAAAAATGGATGAAATTGCAAAAGTGTACCAACCAATCCGGTACTCCCTATCGCCGAAATCGGGAATCTCTGTGCCGCATCTCTTGGCCGCCAGACGGGATCTGTCCAGGATCGTGCGGACCAGCAGTGGGTCAGTTCGAGAAAAGATGGTGTGCCCTGTCAATAAGGTAAATTGGGATATTTTTGCCCCCTCTCCCCATTCACATGCCACCTGCCACTTTCAGCGTAACTTTGTGAAAAAAAGGAATTGGTCAATTTTGAGGCTCGACCTCTTAAGATCGGATGTGTAGGTTGTGGGTTGGGTGTCCATAACAGACCTATTGCAGATCAGCCTAGTTTATTTAGGAGAGCAATTTGTGCCTGGCGGTTGTCGATGATAAATGTTCCTGCCTGCTTCTGAAGATGACTGAGAGTTTTCCCTTCTGTTTTTCCCATTTATTTGATGCCTGAATCTACTCCAGATTGGTTGGTTTACGGTTTCTGTGCTTAATTGATGGATTTACAGTTGAGTGTTTCTGCTTATTCCATTTGGTTCTGTGTTTGGTTTCTTGTATGTGAGGATCTGATTTCTGCTTTTGTGAGCAGGGCAGTCCCTCCAGCAAAGAAAGGGAGTTTCTCCCTGGTCAATTTTGGATTATTTGCAGATTAGAATATTACTTGTTCTGTGATTTTTATTTCTTCCATTTATATCTGCAGTTCTGTTTTAAAGTGTCAAGCACAAGAGTGCCTGATATAGTGGGGGAGAGTCTGTGTGGTCTGTTTTTTATTATTAAGAGATTAGTATCTTTTCAGGTTTTTTTGCTGGCCGCAATCAGTTATCTGTCCTGTCCTGTTCTATTTAGTAAGTCGGGCCGCACTTTTGCTAATCTATATTTTCTGTGTATTGTGGTTTCTTACATGACCGTTGTTGCATGTTGGGGGCTTGCTATTTCTTTGGGGACTGTTCTGAGGCAAGATAGATTTCCTCATTTTTATCTTTGAGGTGTAGCTAGTTTCTCCAGCAGTGATGAGGTGTCTAGGTGTGTTAGGAACATCCCACTGCTACTTCTAGTGTTGTCCCATAGATACGTGATTGCGGTCAGCTTAGTTTCCAACTGCTCTTGTGGTTTTGTTTTTTCCTTATTAATGGGATTTTTTTGTGATCGTCCACGGTTACCAGATCATAACAGTCACCTGTCAATCATTATTTTTCCTTTGCAATATGCCATTATGTCAGTGCACTGAGGACACGTCTTGTCAGGGCTTCTCAGGAACATATCGGTTTTGTTGTGCTTTTCTATACTTGCGTCTTACCCAGACGGAACAATAAGAGACTCGTACGACAGCTGGACCCACGACTTAGTCACCGGGTCTCATTTTTCAGTCACTATGGAGACCCATCAGCGACTGGGATCTGCTGAGCCCTGATTTACAGTCATGTGTTATGCACATGATAGGACATTGCCATATGCTGTATATCCAGTCTGAGCGGAGCTAAGACACCCACCGTGCACGTCTCAATAGGACGGAGATGCCAGAGCTGTACTTACTGTACCAGGCGTTGTGCCCGGATGCAGTTTGCCTTTCTAACAATGGACGCATAGAAATGTATGTTTATGTAATATTTTGGCATATAGTCCATATATCTGCATACTCTGCAGCCCATTAAATACTGTGAGGAAGAGAAGGGAACATTTCGCTGAAAGCTACAGTGAACCCATCAACCATGTCTCTTGTATTCCTCCTATACAGAGGTCCAGAAATATTTGGACAGTTACACAAATTTTGGCATTTTAGCTGTTTACCAAAATATATTCAGGATACAGTTATATAAACAATATGGGCTTAAAGTCCAGACTCTCAGCTTTAATTTGAGGGAATCCACATCCTGATTGGAGTAATGGTTTAGGAATTACAGTTCTTTAATATATAGCTGCCAGAGTTGAGTTACCACCTAACTATTGGTACTCGCGATACTCATAACGAGAATTGTATTCATTCCGAATAGCGAGTTCAATGCAAGTCAATGGGGAACAACTCGCAATGTAACGAGTAACCTGAATGCCGTACAAGTAGTGAATAGTACGGTATTTGTGTTACTCGTTACATTGTGACTTTTCCCCACTGACTTGCATTGCACACGTTATTCGGAACAAATACATGAGTATTAGCCAGTTCTCGTTATGAGTATAGCAAGTACCAATAGTTAGGTACTCGCTCAACTCTAGTAGCTGCCTCTTTTTCAAGGGTCCAAAAGTAATTGCATGATTATCCCAAAAGCTCTTTAATTGGCTGCATTAGCTATTCCCTCATTAATCCATCATCAATTAAGCAGGTAAAAGGTCTGGAGCTGATTCCAGGTGTGTTATTTGCATTTGGAAGCTGTTGCTGTGAACCCACAAAATATGGTCAAAGAAGCTCTCAATGGAGGAGAAATAGACCATCAATAGGCTGAAAAAAAAAAGAATAAGAGATCCAACAGTGCGATGGCAGAAATGTTAGGAGCGGACAAATTAATAGTTACATTCTGCAAAGAAAAAAAAAAAATGAGCACACTAGTGAGCTTGGGAACTTAAAATGTCCTGGATGTCCAAGGATGACAGCAGTGGTGGATGATCGCAGAATCCTTTCCATGGTGAAGAAACCCCCTTCACAACATCCACCCAAGAACACTCTCCAGAAAAATAGTTTCTTCAGCGCTCTATTGGGAGACCCAGACGATTGGGGTATAGCTACTGCCCTCCGGAGGCCACACAAAGCACTACACTAAAAAGTGCAAGGCCCCTCCCCTTCTGGCTATACCCCCCCCGTGGTATCACGGGTACTCCAGTTTTCAAGCTTTGTGCGAAGGAGGTCAGACATTCCATGCATAGCTCCACAGATTTTAGTCAGCAGTAGCTGCTGACTATTTCGGATGGAAGAAAAGAGGGCCCATATAGGGTTCCCAGCATGCTCCCTTCTCACCCGTAGATGGTGTTGTAAGGTTGAGGTACCTATTGCTGGTACAGGGGCTGGAGCCCCACATGCTGTTTTCCTTCCACATCCCCTTGTAGGGCTCTGTGGAAGTGGGATCCTGCCGGCCTCAAAGCTCTGACGCCGGGCTCCATCCACAGACCCATAGCACCTGATGGATACGGAGCAGGAGTACCATCAGGGACAAGGCCCTGCATCATACAGGTACTCTGTGTCCCCGGCAGGCACAGACACACTCCGGGCTGGCTGGGTGTTGTAGTGCGCCGGGGACCGTAACGCTAGAGCTAGTGTTCCTACAGTTTAACTGGGGGACTTTTTTCTGTGTTGTGGGAACGCAGCGCCGACCCCCGCTGGACCGGCGGCGCTGCTGTGACTTTTAGTTCGCCGGGGACACGCCGACCGCGCTTTTACGGCGGTGGCGTTTATAAATCTAGTCCCCGGCTTTTGCGGCCTAGGACGCCGGCAGCTCCGATTCGTTCCCGCCCCCACCCTGTCAATCAGGGTAGGGGAGAGACGCTGTTTCACGGCAGCGACGAGGGCTGGAGCCTGATTTACATGCTCCAGCCCTCTCACTAGGCACAGAGGGAAGCAGGCTTCCCGCTCTTAGTCAGGAACGCCCAGGGCCCGCCCCCCCTCCTCTCTCAGGACGCCGGCAGCCATTACATGCATGTCTGGCTGGAGGAAGGACGCAAGGCTCTGGGAGACCTGGACTAGGGGGCTTTGGAGATCACACACCCGCTCTTAAGCGGGCGGTAAGCGGCTTTTCAGCTGGCCCCTCTAGTGCCTCAGTGTGTATTAGTGTACTGTGTCACTGGACATATATATATTTCCTTATTGCTTGCACTGTGAGGTCGCTTCCTGGCTGTATACCCAGATCGCTCTGAGGAGGCAGCAACATGTCATCCACAAAACGCAAGGCTGCCAAGGCTAGGGCTGTGTACACTGCGTGTGCTGCATGTGGGGCTGCTCTACCAGCAGGCTCCAAGGACCCCCATTGTGTGCAATGCTCAGATCCGGTGCTGCTTCGCCAGCCGGAGTCAGGAGAGATAGTGACCCAGGCTGAGACGCCTGTAAGTCCTGCCCCGGTGTCAGGGACAGACTTTGCAGTTTTTGCTGATAATATGTCTGTGACTATGGCAAAAATCCTTGAAACTTTGCAATCCATGCCTGGGGCTCAGTCTATGGACACGGCGAGGTCTCTGTCCTCTAATCCCCCTCAGTTGGATTTAATCCAGACTGCAAGGGGGTCCCCGGCTTCACAGGCTGAGTATTATGACTCAGATGATAGCCCCAGCCACCCTAAGCGAGCTCGCTGGGAAAGACCCTCAACGTCATCACACTGCTCAGGGTCTCAGCGCAATCAGTCGCTCTGTGATGCGTCTGATGAGAGTGATCAGGAGTCTTATCCTGGAACCCCTCTCAATCTGGATACCCCGGATGGGGACGCCATGGTAAACGATCTTATATCAGCCATCAATAGACTGTTAGATATTTCTCCCCCAGCTCCTTCAGCAGAGGAGGCAGCTGCAGAGCAGGAGAAGTTTCGTTTTCTCTATCCCAAGCGTAAATTAAGTGCTTTCTTGGATCACTCTGACTTCAGAGAGTCAATCCAGAAACACGACGCTCATCCAGAAAGGCGTTTCTCTAAACGTTCTAAGGATACACGTTTTCCTTTCCCCCCTGATGTGGTCAAGCGCTGGACCCAGTGTCCAAAAGTTGACCCCCCGATTTCCAAACTTGCAGCTAGATCCATAGTTGCAGTGGAGGATGGCGCTTCACTTAAGGATGCCAATGACAGACAGATGGACCTCTGGTTAAAATCTGTCTATGAAGCTATCGGCGCGTCGTTTGCTCCAGCATTCGCAGCCGTATGGGCACTCCAAGCTATTTCAGCAGGGTTAGCAAAAGTGGATGCTATCTTACATCCAGCGGTGCCGCAAGTGGCGTCCCTTACCTCGCAGATGTCCGCGTTTGCGTCGTACGCTATCAATGCGGTCCTAGAATCTACCAGCCGCACCTCAATGGCGTCCGCCAATTCGGTAGTTTTGCGCAGAGCCTTGTGGTTAAAGGACTGGAAAGCAGATGCTGGTTCCAAAAAATGTTTAACCAGCCTGCCTTTATCTAGAGATAGACTGTTTGGCGAGCCATTGGCTGACATCATTAAACAGTCCAAGGGTAAAGACTCTTCTTTGCCCCAGCCCAGATCAAGCAAACCTCAGCAGAAAAGATGGCAGCAGAAGTTTCAGTCCTTTCGAGGTTCGGGCAAGACACAATTCTCCTCGTCCAAAGGGACTCAGAGGACGCAAAGAAGCTCAGATTCCTGGCGGGCTCACGCGCGCCCCAAGAAAGCAAATGGAGGAACCGCTTCCAAAGCGGCTACCTCATGACTTCCAGCTCCCCCCCTCCGCATCTCCGGTCGGGGGCAGGCTCTCCCGCTTTTCCGTTATTTGGATGTCACAGGTCAAAGACCGGTGGGTGACAGACATTTTGTCTCGCGGGTACAGAATCGAGTTCAGTTCTCGTCCTCCAGCTCGGTTCTTCAGAACCTCCCCACATCCAGACCGAGCAGATGCCCTGCTGCAGGCGGTGGACTCCCTAAGAGCGGAAGGAGTAGTGGTTCCTGTACCGCCTCAGGAACAAGGGAGAGGGTTTTACTCCAATCTCTTTGTGGTTCCAAAAAAGGACGGCTCGTTCCGTCCTGTTCTGGATCTAAAGCTGCTCAACAAACATGTGCACGCCAGGCGGTTCCGGATGGAAACCCTCCGCTCTGTCGTGGCCTCAATGTCTCAAGGAGACTTCCTTGCCTCAATAGACATCAAAGATGCTTATCTCCACGTGCCAATTGCTACAGAACATCAACGTTTTCTACGTTTTGTGATAGGAAACGAACATCTTCAGTTCGTAGCTCTGCCATTCGGTCTGGCGACAGCCCCACGGGTTTTCACCAAGGTCATGGCGGCAGTGGTAGCGGTCTTGCACTCTCAGGGACACTCGGTGATCCCTTACCTAGACGATCTACTTGTCAAGGCACCCTCTCAAGAGGCATGCCAACTCAGTCTACATGCTACACTGGAGACTCTACAGACGTTCGGATGGATCATCAACTTTCCAAAGTCGAATCTGTCTCCGACACAGTCACTAACGTATCTTGGCATGGAGTTCCATACTCGAGCAGCGAGAGTGAAGCTTCCGCTGAACAAGCAGCGGTCACTACAGACAGGGGTGCAATCCCTCCTTCAGGGCCAGTCGCACCCCTTACGGCGCCTCATGCACTTCCTCGGGAAGATGGTGGCAGCCATGGAAGCAGTTCCCTTTGCGCAGTTTCATCTGCGTCCACTTCAATGGGACATTCTCCGCCAATGGGACGGGAAGTCAACGTCCCTGGACAGGAAAGTCTCTCTTTCCCAGACGGCCAAGGACTCTCTACAATGGTGGCTCCTTCCCACCTCATTGTCTCAGGGAAGATCCTTCCTGCCCCCATCCTGGGCAGTGGTCACGACAGATGCGAGTCTGTCAGGGTGGGGAGCAGTGTTTCTCCACCACAGGGCTCAGGGGACGTGGACTCCGCAGGAGTCCACCCTTCAGATCAATGTTCTGGAAATCAGAGCAGTGTATCTTGCCCTACTAGCCTTCCAGCAGTGGCTGGAAGGAAGGCAGATCCGAATTCAGTCGGACAACTCCACAGCGGTGGCATACATCAACCACCAAGGGGGGGACACGCAGTCGGCAAGCCTTCCAGGAAGTCCGGCGGATTCTGATGTGGGTGGAAGCCACGGCCTCCACCATATCCGCAGTTCACATCCCCGGCGTAGAAAACTGGGAAGCAGACTTCCTCAGGGCATGGCAGGGCATGGACGCAGGGGAATGGTCCCTTCACCCGGACGTGTTTCAGGAAATCTGTCGCCGATGGGGAGTGCCGGACGTCGACCTAATGGCGTCCCGGCACAACAACAAGGTCCCGGCATTCATGGCGAGGTCGCGCGATCAAAGAGCTCTGGCGGCAGACGCATTGGTTCAAGATTGGTCGCAGTTCCGGCTCCCATACGTCTTTCCACCTCTGGCACTCTTGCCCAGAGTGTTACGCAAGATCGGATCCGATTGCAGCCGCGTCATACTCGTCGCCCCAGACTGGCCGAGGAGATCGTGGTATCCGGATCTGTGGCATCTCACGGTCGGTCGACCGTGGTCACTGCCAGACCGACCAGACTTACTGTCCCAAGGGCCGTTTTTCCATCAGAATTCTGCGGCCCTGAACCTGACTGTGTGGCCATTGAGTCCTGGATCCTAGCGTCTGCAGGATTATCTCAAGGAGTCGTAGCCACAATGAGACAAGCTAGGAAGTCAACGTCTGCTAAGATCTACCACAGAACGTGGAAGATTTTCTTATCTTGGTGCTCTGCACAGAGAGTATCCCCTTGGCCATTTGCATTGCCCACCTTTCTTTCCTTCCTGCAATCGGGGTTGGAAAAGGGCTTGTCGCTCAGCTCCCTTAAAGGGCAAGTCTCGGCACTGTCGGTGTTTTTTCAGAAGCGTCTAGCACGTCTTCCTAAGGTGCGCACGTTCCTACAGGGGGTCTGTCATATTGTGCCCCCGTACAAGCGGCCGTTAGATCCATGGGATCTGAACAGAGTACTTGTTGCTCTGCAAAAGCCGCCCTTCGAGCCTCTAAAGGACGTTTCCTTTTCTCGCCTGTCACAGAAAGTGGCGTTTCTTGTCGCGATCACATCGCTTCGGCGAGTGTCTGAGCTGGCAGCTTTGTCATCCAAGGCTCCTTTCCTGGTGTTCCACCAGGACAAGGTAGTGCTGCGCCCCATTCCGGAGTTTCTCCCTAAGGTCGTATCCTCGTTTCATCTTAATCAGGATATATCCTTGCCTTCCTTTTACCCTCATCCGGTTCACCGGTATGAAAAGGACTTACGTTTGCTAGATCTGGTGAGAGCACTCAGAATCTACATTTCCCGAACGGCGCCCATGCGCCGTTCCGATGCTCTTTTTGTCCTTGTCGCTGGTCCGCGCAAGGGATTGCAGGCTTCTAAAGCCACCCTGGCTCGATGGATCAAAGAACCAATTCTAGAGGCCTACCGCTCTGCGGGGCTTCCGGTTCCTTCAGGGCTAAAAGCCCACTCAACCAGAGCCGTGGGTGCGTCCTGGGCATTACGACACCAGGCTTCGGCTCAACAGGTGTGCCAGGCAGCAACCTGGTCCAGTCTGCACACTTTCACCAAGCATTATCAGGTGCATACCTATGCTTCGGCGGATGCCAGCTTAGGTAGAAGAGTCCTGCAGGCGGCAGTGACATCCCCGTAGGGGAGGGCTGTTTTTTTGCAGCTCTAACATGAGGTATTTCTTTACCCACCCAGGGACAGCTTTTGGACGTCCCAATCGTCTGGGTCTCCCAATAGAGCGCTGAAGAAGAAGGGAATTTTGTTACTTACCGTAAATTCCTTTTCTTCTAGCTCTTATTGGGAGACCCAGCACCCGCCCTGTTGTCCTTCGGGATTTTTTTGTTGTTTGCGGGTACACATGTTGTTCATGTTGAACGGTTTTTTCGGTTCTCCGATGTTTCTCGGAGTTAATTTGTTTAAACCAGTTATTGGCTTCCTCCTTCTTGCTTTGGCACTAAAACTGGAGTACCCGTGATACCACGGGGGGGTATAGCCAGAAGGGGAGGGGCCTTGCACTTTTTAGTGTAGTGCTTTGTGTGGCCTCCGGAGGGCAGTAGCTATACCCCAATCGTCTGGGTCTCCCAATAAGAGCTAGAAGAAAAGGAATTTACGGTAAGTAACAAAATTCCCTTCGTTTCAGTATTAAACTGTACCAGAATGATGGGAAGTAGATAGTATGTTGAAGATTTGGAACGGCTCATGATCCAGAACACAGCACATCCTCAGTAACACATGGTGTAGGAGTGTGATGGCCGGGCATGTATGCCTTCCAATGGTCCTGGGGCACTAGTGTTTATTGATGATGTGACTGAAGACAGAGGCAGTCGGATGAATTCTGAAGTGTACAGGGCGATACTTTCTGCACAGATTCAACCAAATACAGCAAGGATGATAGGACAGCGCTTCACCAGACACATGGACAATGACCCAAAACATACTGCGAAAGTGGAAAGTGGAATATTGTGCAATGGCCGAGTCATCACTAGATCTCAACCCCATCAAGCTGCATTTCACAGGATTAAGGCAGAACTAAAACCACCACTCCAGCGGATTTTTGTTTTTTTTATTGCACCATTGGAGTAGCACTTTAAATGTAAGTCCCCTGCCCCGGTCTTATACTCGCCCTCCGACGGCTTCATCTTCTATCTCTTCTGCTCTCGTCGGTCTCTGGTGATTTCTGATCTGCCGCCAGCTCCAGTGTTTCATGGAGCCGGAGGCCACGACTCAATACAAGTCTATGAGAGCCTCGAACTGGTCTCGGGGAAGCATCAGGAGCTTGTAACAAAACATCTGACATCCAGCCACTCAGGAGTTACAGTCACAAGATGGGACCGGAGCAGCGTCAGTAAAAGGTGAAGCCGGGAAGTGAGTATATGACGGGGAAGGGGCTTAGATTTAAAGCGCCACTTCAGCTCTGAAAAAAAAAAAAAGGAAAAGCAGGAGTGGTGCTTTAAGATAAGCATCACACAGGAGAAAACCAAGCTTGGTGACAATACACATTGGTTGCAAAGTAGAACAAAGCCTTTGGAGGGGTTGTTCCCTTTCAATTAAAGGTTGAGGTTTGTTATAAAACAACAAACCGCGCTCTGGTCACTCTCCCCAGGTCCACCAGTGAGTATCCACCTCCAATCAGTGAGCTCAGTTTATATGGGAACGCCCCACTCAGAGCCACTGAGCTCACTGATAGGTTCTCAATGTAATGTATGTGCGATGCTACCAAAGTCAGGAGCAGGGGCATAGACTCACTGGTGGACCTAGGGAAGGGGAGTATGGTGCAGTTTGTTTCTTTATATTAGCCTACAGCGATGGACTAATATTTAGTTAAAGTGTCCAACTCCTTGTATTAAAGTGACTTCTACAGAACTATGGACCTGTTTAGATAAAAATAGCACCGTTATGGGGGAATATAATTTTAAGGTGTTTAGATGTGTCTGGCTAATGCTGCAAATGTGACTATTTGACGTGTCCTCTCTATATCACGCTTCAGATTCTCATGGGCAGGGTGCCGGATCGAGGAGGAAGGCCTTCAGAGATCGAGCCCCCACCTCCAGAAATGCCACCATGGAAGAAGAGACAGGACGATGGAGGAAGAGGAGGCTGGAGAGGAGGAGGAGGAGGACGAGGCGGCAGCAGTGGTTATGGAAGAGGAGGGTATAATGCAGGTGCTAGGGATTTTAATAGAGGAGGAGGAGGAGGCTACCAGGGCCGAGGAGGCTATGGTGGTGGTGGCGGCGGCTATGGAGGAAGCGGGAACTACAGGAGGTACTGAATGGACATGTTTCCTACCAGCAGGCGTGCTCCGCTCCTCACAAAGCACAGTGTCTGCCTCTGTAAAGGCATCGTCCAATCAACTACGATCCTCATTTTTGCACCACAACTTATTTATTTTTTTATGCCCGTGTCAGGAGATCATGGAGAATAACCTAATGCTGATAACAGACAGGACACGTTTTAATTCCGGATATGTAGTATATGCCATTCCTATCCATAGTTGCTGTAATTTGGTCTTTGTGAAGACTTGCAATAACTTTTTTATATGTTTTTCAAGTCAAAATGAATCAGTGTTCTTGTTATAACCTGAAACGTGAAGATTTTAGACTGCAGAGACCTGGTAAGCTCATAGCGTATCTGTAGAGGGGAGCCACTTGGCGGCACTATTACTTGGTAGTCTACGAACATAACATTTTATTCAGGAGCATTGTTATTATTTCTAAGTTGGGCGTTCAGGCTTGTTGGTGACATTCTATAATCCGGGATCACCACTGATCACAAGGATAAGGGTGCCAAAGTATCCTCTGTGACTGTAGTGGTGGTGACCACTGCCATAATCGCTGTCAGATAACCGGATCCGGGGCTTTGCTGGCATCAGCCGTCCACCCTCAGGCCTTTCTTACTGGGTACTTTACAATCCCTGTTATTGTGGTCACTGTAGGTCGGACCCTCCCCCCAGCGATCGTACATATACATCTCATGGAGAGATAATTAATCTGTTTAGTGGTTAAAACTTCCAATCGGTTTTTATGTATTTGGGAGGGGTGGAAGACTGGTACATCTTTTTGTACAGACCAAAGACCCTTATCGCCCAAGGCCCTCTCTGAGTCTGTAAACAGCACCACGCCAGTGACTTCCTCTGTGATATCGCAGGGATCAGGTTTGCATTAAATCCGGACATCCAATATATGAGCAGCCCTTAAAGAGGACCAACCACCAGGATTTTCCTATATAAACTAAACCCAGTGCTATACTGGCGCTATCATGCTGATTCTATACATACATGTAGTTGTGAGATCGGATGTATACTTTCTGAAATACAGGCAAGTAAAGTTTGTAAAATGCACTGTTATTTGATGATGGGTGCAACGGAATATATAATAGGTGGGGGGTGTTTTGCTAGTTATTCCCACCCCTGTCTGCCTGTATTTCCTCCCCCTATCTCTGTTATTATAGAGGGTGGAAGGACAGGCAGAAGGAAAGACAAGCAGGCATACGAGGCTGGGAATAACTAGCAAAACCCGACCCACCTATTAGATATTCTGTAGCTGCTATCAATCAAATAACAGTGCATTTCGCATACTTTACTTGCCTGTATTTCAGAAAGTATACATCTGATCTCACAACTAAAGGTATGTATAGAATCAGCATGATAGCGCCAGTATAGGACTGGCTTTAGGTTATACATGAAAATCCTGGTGGTTGGTCCTCTTTAAGCTGGGTATGTACGTCCAGCATGAAGCCTTGTACAGTATGGATACATGGCTGCATTGCCCAACATTATTCTACCTGTTAAACTCGCTTCTGGGATATGGCTCATGTAAAAAATAACTTAATCATGTTTTGCATATTTCTATAAGCCTCAAAAAGTGGCTGCAAAAATCTTCTGTGTTTATCTATTGAAGCAAGTGGTTTTCATGAAAACTCTGCACTGTGCGTTTTTAAAAGACATGAATTGAACTTTTTTTTTAACTATAAAAATGTGCATGTAAATAATGAAATTGCCTTTTATTTTCAAAATCAGCATTTGTTCACTGAAAAAAGCAACAGGGAAAAAAAACCCACTGCATCAAGAAAGGGGAAAATGCATAAAAAAATCTCAATAATCTGAACTATTGCTGGTTTTGGTGCAGACGCCTGCGGGAACGTGCCCTGAGGCAGAGGTTCAGTTGTGTGTAAGGTCCTGCCTGGTACATAGGCCGTGTGCGGGGAGAACAGTACGTAGAGCAAGATGGTGTCTGTAATGTAGGAGGGGGGGGGCGCAAAAAACAATGGTGCGCTATGGACGTCTTTCGTACAAAGTAAGAACCATAATTGCGTCACTAGGGGTGAACATTCAGATATGGAAGAAGGAAGCCGGGATATACCGCGCTGACATAAAACATCCAAAAGTTGATTCATTTCTCTTTTATTCAATCAGGTCTGCGCGTTTCGGAGGACGCAGCCTCCTTCTTCAGGACATTTATGACAGAAAAGTCACTTGCGTTTTACACGAGCGAGTGCATTCCAATAAAACTTCAGATTACTCTCACTCTAGTGCAAAACTATGGGGCAGCTTCCATCTGCGATTGATTTCTCATGCCATAGTGGCATGCGGAATGATTCGTAGTATGCTGCGTTGGCAGCGATTCTCGGCTCACGCACCCACATACAAGTCTATGGGAGCGTTAGAAATATCGCACTACACTCACATGTAATCTGAGTATAGTGCAATATACGCAGACAGACAGCGGAGGAGATGAGGAGATAGTGTCTCCCTCCTGATTCTCCGCACCTGTGATGTGATCGCAAGATCGGATCACAGTCGCATGAGCCTTAGCTGACACCCGCGGCAGAGGGTCTTTATCATATCACTTTTGATGCTCTCGCATCACAAGCTATACGCTAGTGGAGCCGTACCCTCTGAGGGATAATGTTTCTCCTTGTGGAGAGTGACCTGTCTGGTCTGGCATGTCGGTGTAAGGAGGCTTATAAGCCAAGCAATGCTCCTCTGGGAAATTAAATAAATAAATTGCCTCTTCAGAGAAGAAGAGGACTTGACCTCTAGCACCACTTATTGGAAGTAGTAATCCTAAAAGTCAATAATGACCCTGTAACGATCCTTGCCATATGACTTAAGTTATGGCAAGGCTCATTAAAGGTGGATACTGTCTTACATTCTCAGAAACATCACCCCCTTTTTTTTTGTTTGTTTGTAAGTCCGTGCGATCCATCACGATTTTGCATGTTTTGGGTCTGTCAGTGATGGAAGCCTGGAATAAGGTGCCAACAGAATTTCACATGTATTGCGATGATAACAGGGGGTAATAACGCAATTTCTGTGCCACTGATCAAACAGAGAGGTGTAATGTGAAAGTACAGACAATAGTGTATGTGGATAGGAAGCATCTGTTACTGTCATTTCTTTTTCGCTCCTAATTGGGAGACCCAGACAATTGGGTGTATAGCTATTGCCTCCGGAGGCCACACAAAGTATTACACTTAAAAGTGTAAGGCCCCTCCCCTTCTGGCTATACACCCCCAGTGGGATCACTGGCTCACCAGTTTTGTGCTTTGTGCGAAGGAGGCAACACATCCACGCATAGCTCCACTTTTTAGTCAGCAGCAGCTGCTGACTATGTCGGATGGAAGAAAAGAGGGCCCATACTAAGGGCCCCCAGCATGCTCCCTTCTCACCCCACTGTATGTCGGAGGTGTTTGTAAGGTTGAGGTACCCATTGCGGGTACGGCGGCAGGAGCCCACATGCTGATTCCTTCCCCATCCCTTTTTACAGGGCTCTGGGTGAAGTGGGATTTACCGGTCTCCAGGCACTGAGACCGTGCTCCATCTACAGCCCCTGGAGAAGATGCTGGATGGAGCGGAGTACATCAGGGACATGGCCCTGCTTCCTCAAGGTACTCTGTGTCCCCGTGCATTTGGCGCTCACACCGCAGCATGCTGGGTGTTGTAGTGCGCCGGGGGACATCAGCGCTGCGGCGCCTGTGCCATGGCCTCATTCAGCTTCGCTGAAGCAGGCTCACTTATGGGAATTGGTCGCGCCGGCCGCTGGGACTGCGGCGCGGCTGGCACTTGTAGTGCGCCGGGGACTTCAGCGCGGCCTGCGCTTTTACGGCGGCCGCGCTGATAACTAGAGTCCCCGGCTTTTGCGGCCTGCTTCCGTTCGTTCCCGCCCCCAGACCTGCCAGTCAGGAGAGGGGCGGGACGCTGGCCACTTCTAGGAATCGGTCGCGCCGGCCGCTGGGACTGCGGCGCGGCTGGCACTTGTGGTGCGCCGGGGACTTCAGCGCGGCCCGCGCTTTTACGGCGGCCGCGCTGTTAACTCGAGTCCCCGGCTTCTGGGCCTAGTCTCCCTTCGTTACCGCCCACAGCCCTGACAGTCAGGGTAGGGGCGTGACGCTGCATAGCACAGCAGCGCTGAGAGCTGGAGTATGTTTTGAATACTCCACCCCTCTCACTGTGTGCACTGTGAATCCGGATTCCCGCACTTTCTCAGGCACGCCCACGGCTTCCTTCTCTACAAGGACGCCGGCAGCCATTAGTGTCAGTTTCTGTACGATACAGAGACAAGTGTGGAAGACCCTGGCATTCTGATAGTCACACAATCGCTGCAACAGGCGTTAAGCAGCACCTGTGGTGCTAACCCCACTAGTGCAGAAGTGCACTTATAGATATGCTTGTACTATATATATTGCACTGTTTGGTCGCACGTTGTATATACCCTCCTGGATTATGCGGAGGAGTTATCAGCATATTCTCTGTGTAAAACAAAGGTGATAGACTCCCATTGTATGCACTAATGGCCAGGGGATGAGGACGGTGTCTGCAGTATTTACTGACAGTTTTTCTGAGACTATGGCTATGATACTAGAAGCCTAGCAGTCCGGACATGTCTCTCACAATATGGGCACTGTTGAATCATTGATCCATGGCCCCCCTCAGTGTGAACAACTAACAGCTCCGGGAATGTCACACGCATCCCAGAGTCACGGCTCTGCACGGACGTCAGTCCCAGACAGCCTAAGCGGGCTCACTATGAGCGGCCTCGGTTTCATCAGGGTCCTACCAGAGGACTCTCTGTGTAATGAGGCGGAAGTAGCGGCTCAGGATTCTGATCCTGAGACCGCTCTCAATCTGGATACACCTGATCGTGACGCCATAGTAAATAATCTTATAGCGTCCATCTATAGAATGTTGGTTATTTCTCACAGCTCCTCCAGTGGAGGAGTCAGCTTCACGTATTTTTCTGGACCACTCTGCCTTCAGAGAGGCAGTCCAGGAACACCACGCTTATCCAGATATGCGCTTCTCCAAACGGCTTAGGATACACGTTATCCCTGTCCCCTGACTTGGTCAAGGACTGGACCCAGTGTCCCAAGCGGCATCCTCCAATCTCCAGGCTTGTAGCTAGATCCATAGTTGCAGTGGGAGATGGAGCTGCACTCAAAGATGCCACTGACAGACAGATGGATCTCTGGTCGAAATCCATCTATGAGGCTGTCGGCGCACCGTTGGCTCCGGCATTCTCTCCCTTGGGGCACTCCAAGCTATTTCAGCTTGTCTTACACAGATTGACACGGTTACACGTACATCTGTGCCGCAGGTGGCATCCTTAACCTCTCAAATGTCTGCATTTGTTTCTTACGCGATTCAGGTTGCCCTGGACTCTGCGAACCGTGCGGCGGTAGCCTCCGCTACTCCGTGTTTTTAAGCAGAGCCTGGTCTGCTCGTTAAGTGAATGGAAGGCAGATTCTGCTTCCAAAAAAGGTTGCTTAACCAGTTGCCTTTTTCTGCTGACCGACTGTTTGGTGAGCGTTGGATGTAACCATTAAACAGTCCAGGGGTAAGGATTCATCCTTTCCTCAGCCCGGACACAACAAACCCCAACAGAGCGAGAGGCAGTCGGGGTTTCGGTCTTTTCGAGGCTCGGGCAGGTCCCATTTTTCCTCGTCCAATGTGGACTCAAAAGGATCAGAGGAGCTCAGATTCTTAGCGGGCTCAGTCACGCCCAAAAAAAGCGACAGTCTGAAAACCCGCTTCCAAGGCGGCTTCCTCATGACTTGCGGCCTCGGTCGGTAGCAGGCTCTCCCGCCTTGGCGATATTTAGCTGCCATAGGTCAATGACCATTGGGTGTGAGACATTCTGTCTCACGGGTACAGGATAGAGCTCACTTCTCGTCCTCCAACTCGATTCTTCAGAATTTCTCCACCTCCCGGCCGAGCCGCTGCTCTTCTGCAAACAGGGTGCACTCTATAGGCAGAAAGAGTGATGACCCCCGTTCCTCTTCAGGAACAAGGTCACGGTTTTTACCCCAAATTCTTTGCGGTACCTATAACAACGGGCCGTTCCGTCCCGTTCTGGATCTAAAACTGCTCAGCAAGCTCGTGGACACCAGGCGGTTCCGGATGGAATCCCTCCGCCATGTCATCGCCTCAAGGTCCCAAGGATATTTCCTAGCACATTAGGCATCAAGGATGCTTATCCACACGTGCCGATTGATCCAGAGCACTAGCGTTTCTACGCTTCGTTATAGGAGACGAACACCTTCTGTTCGTAGCTCTACCTTCCGGCTAGCGACAGTCCCACTGGTCTTCGCCAAGGTCAGGGCAGCAGTAGTCACAGTCCTGCACTCTCAGGGTCACTCTGTGATCCCGTATTTAGACGATCTACTTGTCAAGGCACTCTCTTAGGAAACATGCCAACACTGCCCGAACGTTGCGCTGGAGACTCTCTAGAGTTTTGGGTGGATCATCAACTTTTTAAAGTCAGATCCGACCCCGACCCTATCGATAACATATCTAGGCATAGAGTTTCATACTCTCTCAGCGATAGTGAAGCTTCCGCTAGACAAACAGCATTCACTACGGGCTGCAAGCTCTTCTTTAAGAACCAGTCGCACACATTGAGACGCCTCATGCACTTCCTACGTAAGATGGTAGCAATGGAGGCAGTTCCTTTCGCGCAGTTTTACTGCGTCCACTACAATGGGACATTCTCCGCCAATGGGACGAGGAGTCGACGTCCCTCAACAGAGTCGTCTTTCTTTCTCAGGCGGCCAAGGAATCTCTACGGTGGTGGCTTCTTCCCACCTCTTGGTCAAAAAGAAGGTCCTTCCTATCCCCATCCTGGGCGATAGTTACGACAGACGCGAGTCTATCAGGGTGGGGAGCAGTTTTTCTCCACCACAGCGCTCAGGGTACGTGGACTCAGCAAGAGTCCACCCTTCAGATCAATGTTCTTGAACACAGAGCAGTGTATCTTGCCCTACAAACCTTCCAACAGCAGCTGGAAAGCAAGCATATCCGACTTCAGTCGGACAGCTCCACAGCGGTGGCATACATCAACCACCAAGGAAGAACGCGCAACCGGCAAGCCTTCCAGGAAGTCCGGCAGGTTCTGATGTGGGTGGAAGACACGGCATCCACCATATCCACAGTTCACATCCCAGGTGTGGAAAACTAGGAAGCTGACTTCCTAAGTCGCTGGGGTGTGGCCGAAAGAGTATGGTCTCCTCACCCGGACGGGTTTCAGGAGATCTGGCGCCGCTGACAGAGGCCGGACGTCGATCTAATGGCGTCACGGCACAACAACAATGTGCCAGCTTCATGGCACGGTTTCACAATCATCGAGCTCTGGCGGCAAACGCCTTAGTTCAGCATTGGTCGCAGTTCCAGCTACCTTAGGTGCCACCTCTGGCATTGTTGCCCAGAGTGCTGCGCTAGATCAAGACCGACTGCGGCCGCGCCATCCTCGTCGCTACAGATTGGCCGAGGATGTTGTGGTACTCGGTTCTGTGGTGCCTCACGGTAGGCTAACCGGGGGCACTACCAGACCAATCAGACTGGCTGTCTCAAGGGCCATTCTTCCATTTGAATTCTACGGCCCTCAACCGGATGGTGTGGCATTGAGTCCTGGAACCTAGTGTCGTCAGGATTACCTCAGGACGTGGTTGCCACCATGAGACAGGCTAGCATACCAACGTCCGCCAAGATTGACCACAGGACGTGGAAGATATTCTTATCTCGGTGCTCGGCGCAGGGTGTTTCTCCCTGGCCGGTTGCATCGTCTATGTTTCCTTCCTTCCTGCAATCTAGGTGGGAAAATGGGTTGTCGCTCAGTTCCCTTTAGGGACAAGTCTCAGCGCTATCTGTATTTTTTCAGAAACGACGACTTCCTCAGGTACGCACGTTCCTACGGGGAGTTTGTCTTCTCAGCACTCCGTACAAGCGGCCGTTAGAGCCCTGAGATCTGAACAAGGTTCTAATTGCTCTCCAGATGCCGCCTTTCGAGCCTTTGAAGGATGTCTCCCTTCCCGCTTTTCACGGGAAGTGGCCTTCTAGTAACGGTCTCGTCTCTTAGGAGAGTTTCCGAGCTAGCAACGCTCTCATTCAAACTCCCTTCCTGGTCCTTCACCAGGACAGGGTAGTTCTGCGTCCGGTTCCGGAATTTCTCCCTAAGGTGGTATCCCACTTTCATATCAATCAGGATATCACCTCACCTTCTTTGTGTCCTCGTCCAGTCCATCAATTTCAGAAGGATTTGCATCTGTTGGTTCTGGTGAGAGCACTCAGGTTCTACTTCCCGCATGGCGCTCCTGCGCCACCCGGATGCACTCTTTGTCCTTGTCGCTGGTCGGCGTAAACAGTCGCAAGCTTCCAAATCCACCCTGGCTCGGGGGATCGAGGAACCAATTCTTGAAACCTACAGTTCTACTGGGCTTCTGGTTCTCTCAAGGCTGAAGGCCCATTCTACCAGAGCCGTGGGTGCATCCTGGACATTACGGCACCAGGCTACGGCTCAGCAGGTGTGTCAGGCACCTACCTGATTGGGTCTGCATACTTTTACCAAGCATTTTCAGGTGCATACCTACGCTTCGGCAGACGCCAGCCTAGGTAGATAAGTCCTTCAGGCGGCAATTGCCCACCTGTAGGAAAGGGCTGTTTGACGGCCCTATCACGAGGTATTCTTTTACCCACCCAGGGACTGCTTTTGGACGTCCCAATTGTCTGGGTCTCCCAATTAGGAGCGAAAAAGAAGAAGGGAATTTTGTTTACTTACCGTAAATTCCTTTTCTTCTAGCTCCAATTGGGAGACCCAGCACCCGCCCTGTTTTCTCGGGGTTTTTCTGTTTTTTCGGGTACACATGTTGTTCATGTGGTATGGTTCAGTTCTCCGATGTTTCCTCGGATTGATTTGGTCTTTAAACCAGTTATTGGCTTTCCTCCTTCTTGCTTTGGCACTAAAACTGGTGAGCCAGTGATCCCACTGGGGGTGTATAGCCAGAAGGGGAGGGGCCTTACACTTTTAAGTGTAATACTTTGTGTGGCCTCCGGAGGCAATAGCTATACACCCAATTGTCTGGGTCTCCCAATTGGAGCTAGAAGAAAAGGAATTTACGGTAAGTAAACAAAATTCCCTTCTTTGTTTTTCTGCATTTTTGTGGAATAGGTTAAAGCATAATTGAAGCCCACATTACATAGTCGTGGTCACCTAACTAGTGTGTTCTTAGTAGATATGAAAATAAATTGTGTGATTAGTGTTTAGTTTATGGCTACTCTGCGGTGCGACATCAAGGCTCAGACAAGGGAGGGACCCAAAAATATCATAAGCAAGTGGCATGTGACATACATTGTGGTCTGTTATGGCAAAGTCATACGCAAGCGGCATCCAAATAACCAATCGGCTTTAATCTTTCTAAAAAGTAACCGCATTGATGATCATTAGATTCAATGTCATAATGTCCTAATGTTCATGTCACCCGACCTGTGTCGCCATAGTCTAAAAGGGGCTTCACATGCAATGACATCGCTAACGAGATGTTGTTGGGGGTCACTGAATTCGTAACGCACATCCGGCCTCGTTAGTGACATCGTTGCGTGTGACACCTACGAGCGACTGCTAATGATGTAAAATACTCACCTAATCGTTGATTGTTGACACGTCGTCCATTTCCCAAATATCGGTGCTGCTTTTGGACGCAGGTTGTTTGTCGTTCCTGAGGCAGCACACATCGCTACGTGTGACACCCCAGGAACGACGAACAACACCGTACCTGCGTCCTCCAGCAACGAGGTGGGCGTGACTTTCTGCGGCTGCTTTCCGCCCCTTTGCTTCAATTGGATGCCTGCCGTGTGATGTTACTGTGACGCCGCACGAATCACCCCCTTAGAAAAGAGGCAGTTTGGCGGCCACAGCGACGCCGCTAGGAAGGTAAGTATGTGTGACGGGTACTAGCGATATTGTGTGCCACGGGCAGCGATTTGCCCGTGACGCACAAACGACGGGGGCGGGTGCTTTCACCAGCGACATCGCTAGCGAGATCGCAGCGTGTAAAGCAGCCTTAAGGCCTAGAGTTGACCGAGTACCTAACTATTTGTACTCTCTATACTAATAATGAGTACTGTCTAATACTCGCGTATTCATTCCAAATAGGGTGTGTGCAATGCAAGTCAATGGGGAAAAATTTAAGGAGTAACCCGAATGCCACATTATTCGTGCAAGTAGCGAATAGTGCGGAATTCGGGTTACTCGTTACATTGCGAGTTTTTCCTCATTGACTTGCATTGCACACACTATTCGAAAAGAATACGCAATTATTAGACAGTACTCGTTATGAGCATAGCGAGTACCAATAGTTAGATACTCGCTCAACTCTACTAAGGCCCCATTTACACTGGCAGATAATCGGGGATGAGAGTTCAGTAGGAGGCCTCTTTTTCTGTATGTAAACTTTTTATTTTTCCAGGAATGTGAAAACATACATTTAATGTATGATGACTGTATTGTACGATGAATAAAAGTGACTAAAGTCTCGCTGTCTCCGAATGCTCTCGATAGAAGTCCCCTCCATACCCACACTGCTTATTACATGACGAGTCAGATTTACCATCCTGGGAATGCCATATTGTGCATCCACAGATGCACAGAAGCTGAAAATTGCAACCTGACAGCACAGATCTGTATATAATTAGGTGAAATGCTGTAGACTGATATATTTTATTTTTATATATATATATATATATATATATATATATATATATATGTATATATATATATATATATATATATATATATATATATATATATATATATATATATATATTACAGTGTTCTTCTTGGAAACTCCAAAGTGACATCATAGCTATAATTTCCTGTAATAAAAACATCCTCCCTGATTCAATGGTGTGGAAAAACTAATTGCTAGCACTGTTATTATGGTTTGTTCTAGTCGCATGAGTCAAGCAGGCATGAAAGTCTCCGCGAGTCCACACTTGTGCTGGTAAGACATGGTAGAGCGGGAAGCAGTAAGGAAAAGTTATTAATGCTTATAAATAAAATATATATTCAAAACGCCTATTAGGCTATGTGCACACAACGTGTTTTTTCAGGTGACATGCGCCTGAAAAAATGTGGCAGGCGTGGCTGTTCGACGCCGTGGGCACATACACTAAAAAACAGCACTCCGATGGGACATGGGTGGCATCTGTGCACTGTCTGCATTTTTAGTTTACGATCATATACCAGTAAACACTGTCTTGATCGCCAACTTCATTTAGCCTCTAGTTGTAGCCCCAAATTTTTTTAAGTTGGCTAAATTATAGGGTAAATTTAAGAAGGGAAAAAAAAAATTATATATATAATATATATAGTGTGTGTGTGTGTGTGTTTTCTAATTATTTTTAAAATATATATCTGTAAATTGTAACGTGCATTTGTATTCAGCCCCCCCCCTGAGTCAATAAAAGTAGAATCACCTTTTGCTGCAATTACTGCTGCAACTCTTTTGGGGTATGTCTCTACAGCTTTTTCACATCTAGAGGCTGAAATTGTTGCCTATTTTTCTGCGCAAAATAGCTCTAGGTCAGTGAGATTGATGGAGTCATCTGTAAGCAGCAATTTCTCTGACGCCTCATTGGGGGACACAGGACCATGGGTGTTATGCTGCCTATCCATAGCAGGACACTAAGTAGATGCAAAAGCATAGCTCCTCCTCTGCAGTATACACCCCCTGGCCGGGCCAGGCAAGCTCAGTTTTCCCTGCCGCCCATGACAGCACCACATGAGAGATAGGTTCCGCCCACATCAGGACAGGAAACCCACTGATAAAAAGGCGGTACCTCTCCTCCACATCAGTTTTGTTTCCTGTCCTGGTATGGACAACCCATTGCTGTCCCAGGTCCGACCCGGTGTGGAAGCCTGGTACTTACCTGAAGCCGGTGCTCGGGCCTGGCTGCACCCCCCCTCGGTCTCAGACCTCTGCGGCGGTGAGGCGCGGGCCTGGAGCGGGAGCTCGGCCCGGCGTCGCTCCAGGGATGTGCGCACTCACGGCGGCCGCTGGAAGGCTTGTCCCTGCTGGGCAGCACGCTGGAGTGAAGCTGGACGCTCCGGCCGGAAGTGACGCGATTCCATGGTGACGTGCGCAATGCGACCAGGAAGTGACTGGTGTGCGCATGCGCACTAGGATCCAAGATGGCGGCGCCCTTGTAACGAGGGATCTCTGTTTCAAATATGACCGGCGCTTGGGACTGGTGAGTTTTTTCTCCTCCATTGTTACCATTACGGCAGGAGATTCACCCCGCAGCAAGGAGCAGCGCAAGGAGTCGCCACAGCGTGGCTCGGAACGCGGCTCTGCGGATCGTTCCCGGAAGGCTGTATCCAGTCCGGGCAGCGTTCGGTCGGTGGGTCCCAAGAGGTCCAAGGGAGATAAGAATCCGCCTCCTGATCCGGTATTGCCAGTAGTCGTGGGGGTGAGTGGACTTCGTGGTCTTCCATGTTTCTAAGTCCCCGTTTCCGTGTCCCCTCTCTTGTTAGGTACCGAAAAAATGTGCCTCCAAGCAGCGTCACAAGGAATGTGCCATATGCCAATCCTCCCTGTCTTCGGATTACACCAAGGCCCTGTGTGCAGGCTGTATCCAACAGACCCTACTCAAAGAGGGGCCGGGGTTCTCATCTGAATTGCGTTCCATTATCAGAGCAGAAGTACAGGAGTCCCTTAAATCCCTTAAGGGGGACAAGAGGCGCAAGAAATCCCGTCATCCTAAGCTGTCTACTCCCGATACCTCGGCGGGTTCGGCTCAGGGCTCTCGGTCGTCGGGCTCCTCGGGATCCTCCCCCTCCGATTCTGGCTCCTCTTCCTCTTCCGGTGAAGGTGGTCGTCCTTGTTTCCCTACAGCAGCCCCTTCTTGAGAGGTCGCCATGTTCGGGTCCTTTCAGACAACAGGGTGACTGTGGCGTACGTCAACCATCAGGGAGGCACCAGATCCCCTTCTCTTCTGGCTCTGACTATGCGCATCTTCCAGCTAGCCGAACAACATCTCTCCTCATTGACAGCTCTTCATATCAAGGGGGCGGAAAACGCGGAGGCAGACTTCCTCAGCCGGCACTGTCTCAGTCAGGGGGAGTGGTCCTTGGACCCGGGGGTCTTTCGCAAGCTCACGCTTCTATGGGGTGCCCCTGTTCTCGACCTGTTCGCTACCAAGGCGAATCGGAAAGTGGACAGGTTCTGCTCTCTCAACCCCCGAGACGATCCTGTTGCCCTCGATGCCTTCCAGATGTCTTGGTCTCACGGCCTCCTGTACGCGTTTCCTCCCCTGATCCTGTTGCCTTCGGTTCTCCGGAAAATCCGGACCGACAGAGCGGAGGTTATTCTCATCGCCCCCTTCTGGCCGAAACGGGCATGGTTTTACTGGCTGCGGACACTGTCTCTGGTGGATCCTTGGGTTCTCCCGGACGCCCCTCATCTCCTGTCCCAGGGCCCAGTCCGTCACCCCCCCGACCCGGCTCTCCATTTGACGGCTTGGCGTTTGAGCGGCGGCTGCTAGCTCGACGGGGGTTTTCTTCTTCCTTAATCGATACTCTTCTTCGCAGTAGGAAAGTGGTCACCACGGCCATTTACGGTAGGGTCTGGAAGCGCTTTCTCCTTCAGTCGGGGGCTCGGGCGGAGGGCCCCCCTCCTATCTCGGCTATTCTAGAATTCCTCCAGAGGGGGTTGGAATTGGGGCTCTCCACCAGTATGCTCAAGGTGCAGGTGTCGGCCTTAGGGGCTCTGTTTCATTGTAGTCTGGCACAGAATGAATGGATTTGCCGGTTCATTAAATCTAAGTCCAGGTCTGTGCCTGTTCAGGCTCCCAGGGTTCCCCCATGGGACCTTAATTTAGTGTTGGATGCCCTCACAGGGCCACCGTTTGAGCCCTTAGGGGAAGTCCCTCTCAAACTGCTGTCCCTTAAGGTTTTTCTCCTCGTCGCACTCACCTCGGCCAGGCGGGTGGGGGATCTCCAAGCCTTGTCTGTGGTTCACCCTTATACCCAGATTCTGGATGATAGGGTAGTGTTGCGGACTGATCCCTTCTACTTGCCCAAGGTTTCTACACCTTTTCATCGGTCCCAAGAGATCGTGCTCCCTTCCCTCTGTGACCCCCCTCGGAACGAGAAGGAGGCTAGGTTACACACGTTGGATGTCCGGAGGGCCTTAGTCACGTACCTAGATAGGACTAGGGAATGGAGGAAGTCTCAGGTCCTGTTTGTCACTTTTCAGGGGCAGTCCAGGGGGCATGGGGCTTCTAAGGCTACCTTGGCCAGATGGGTCAGGGATGCCATCGGTTTGGCGTACTCAGCTAAAGACGCCACTCCTCCTCCGGGCATAAGGGCGCACTCCACTAGAGCAGTGTCTACGTCTTGGGCAGAGAGGGCGGATGCCTCTATTGACCAGATCTGTCGGGCGGCTCCTTGGTCGTCTCCTGGGACTTTCTTTCGGCACTATAGGCTGGACTTGTCCTCCACAACTGACCTTTCCTTTGGGAGACGGGTCTTGCAGGCGGTGGTCCCTCCCTAAGGTGGATGGTCTATATAAATCTCTCATGTGGTGCTGTCATGGGCGGCAGGGAAAAATCTTAATTACTCACCGGTAATGGGATTTTCAATAGCCCATGACAGCACCCTTAGTTCCCCCCCTTTTCACTGGTTGTGGGCACCCTTCGGGGAGTGTTAGTTATGGGTGTTTTTCCTTGGGTGGTGGTATGATTAATCTGTTTGTTGTGTTTTGTTGGTCCTCTCTGGCTCTGAAAACCTACTGATGTGGAGGAGAGGTACCGCCTTTTTATCAGTGGGTTTCCTGTCCTGATGTGGGCGGAACCTATCTCTCATGTGGTGCTGTCATGGGCTATTGAAAATCCCATTACCGGTGAGTAATTAAGATTTTTAGCTTAGTGTCTGTAGGAGGCACTTCCTTTCAAGGTTTGTTATTTTTTGAGGGCAACGGTTTCCTTTTGGGACCGATCTCCCACTACCATCAACGGGCGGGAACGTGAAGTGTTGCCTACACGTACCCCCTCCCGCGACGCTGGATCCTGGGCTGGACGACGGGTTCCATAGACACCGATTTTCCAAAGCCCAGGGTAGAGGCCTGTGCCCCATAGCCCAATTCCTCAGCCCCTCTCTGCAGGCTCTGAGTTGAATATGACACCGACACAGCAAGCTGACTCTGCTATTTTCACTGCCTGGAAAGCAGTGTTTTAAGGTGAGATCCCCCTGACTGGATTCCCAGACAAAAGGAGAAAAGACGCTGCAGGGAAGGTTCCCAGGACATTTACAGTATTTATTATGTGCAAGGAGCAAGGATCCTGCACACACAGTGTTAACTTTCTTGCTGGCTGGAGGAGG
The DNA here is from genome assembly GCF_048569485.1 of Anomaloglossus baeobatrachus. Lineage (NCBI taxonomy): Eukaryota > Metazoa > Chordata > Amphibia > Anura > Aromobatidae > Anomaloglossus > Anomaloglossus baeobatrachus. Next base: position 72,718,437 of record NC_134364.1, on the reverse strand, counting down.
GGGAAGTTCTGCTGTTTGCAGAAAGTCTTGCAGATAATTTCCCGGTGGCAGGGGGAGGGCCCAGGGCTCAGGGACTCAGGCTGTTTATTATCTGCTCTGTTTATTTGCTCTAGCAGAAAAGCCGTTTTTTTTTTTTTGTTTTTTTTTTGTTTTTTTTTTACTACCCACAGCAATGGGGGGCACACTGACTCATCTTCCCACTCTTTTAGGGCTAAGCCCCCCCCCCCCCGTGGCTGCGATAAGCCCCGCCCCCCAGGAAAGCGTGCGAAGATCTTCATAGAGCTTAATCCTTCCTGAGGACAGGGCCATCGGCTGGTTCTGGTGAGGTGCTTGCTTCAATTGTAGCTCTGCTGAGCATTGCTCCCCCTCCTGGCATACTCCTATTAGGAACATGCAGAAATCTAAGGGCACTAAGAGTACTAAGGCCCACATAGTCTATTATTCAGCCTGCACTGCCTGCCACACTGAGCTACCACGTAAACACACCTCTTCTCTCTGTGAGTCCTGTGCCCCTATAGCCCCCCAAGACCCCCCTGCCACCACCGCCGTAACCGGCAGCCTAGGGCCCCCAGCCCACCAGAATGGGCACAGTTTCTGTCCCAATCCATGGAAAAACTGTCACAGAACCTGGTTCTGGCTATGCAATGTCGTCCTCCACACCCTTCAGGGTCCCTGGACGGAACGCAGCCTGATGATACCCCTATGGAGGATCCTTCTGAGGTAATCCAGGCACATGCTTCACCGGTTGCAGGGATCAGGAAAAGAGCACACGGCCGGGTGTCTCCAGTGGGCTCTCCCTCGGGAACACACAGGGCAGGCTCTCCCACACGCTCCACGGCTTCTGAAGAGCTGGAGGAGGGAGAATGCTGTTTGTACCAGGAGGATTCCTTGGTTTCATCACCCCCAGATGATCAAACTGAAATAGACTCCCTTATAGCAGCAATCAACCAAACTCTGCATGTGGAGGATCCCCCATCCACTACCACTGACCATGCGGTCTCCTTTAAGAGGTCAAGGAAACCCAAAAAGGTTTTCGCTGATCACCCAGAGTTTCAGGATATCCTCACAAAGCAAAGGGAGAAGCCTGACAGGCGCTTCGGTAACAGTAAACTCATGGAGTCCCGGTACCCTTTTGCCTCACCTGCCCCTAAGGGCTGGGCCGATCCGCCCTCGGTCGACCCCCCCCGGTCTCCCGCCTTACCACAAAGACGCTCCTGTCTTTACCCGATGGTTCTTCCTTCAAGGACCCGACAGACAGACAGATGGAGCACCTCGCCCGCTCTGCTTTTGAGGCTACGGGTTCCTCCCTCTCGCCCTCCTTTGCCTCTGTGTGGGTCGCAAAGGCGATCTCGGTCTGGGCAGACTCCCTTAACACTTCGCTTGAGGAATCCCAGTTCACTCATACCTTCACAGAGGTAACAGCTCAAATTGCCGCTGCGGCGGAGTACCTGATCCAGGCCTCCATGGACGCTGCTACCTGCGCAGCGTTTGCCACCTCAAATACCATAGCCATCCGTAGAACTCTCTGGCTCCGACAATGGCGAGCGGACTCTGCCTCCAAGAAGTCTCTCACGGGCCTTCCCTTTTTTCCAGACCGATTGGCGAACGTCTGGACAAGCTCATTTCTGACGCCACGGGAGGAAAGAGTACCTCCCTCCCCCAGCTGAAGTCCAGGACGTCCTTCACCAGACGTCCACAGTCCTCGTTCCGCTCCTTTCGGAACTCATTTGGTTGGTCGACATCCCGTGCTGTCCCCGCCACCAGCCGCGGACTACGCAGGGACCGACCTTCTCAGCTCTCCCCGAAACCCACTTTGTCATGGCAGCCTAGACCGAAACAGTCCAGGACTAGGGAGACTCGTCCACGACGTTTTCCCCCCTCATGACTCCTTCGGCGCCCCGGAAGACACACTCATTGTAGGAGGTCGACTGCGGCTCTTTCAACACATCTGGGCTGCCGCCTCAGACGACAAATGGGTGCGAGACCTTGTGTCTTCCGGTTACCACATAGAATTTCGGACCCGACCCCCGAGTCGGTTCTTTCTCTCAAACCCCCCAAAGACTCGAAAACGTCGCAAAGCTTTTTTCTCAGCAATACACTCGCTTCAAACAGCAGGAGTGATAATACCTGTCCCAGACGACGAGAAGTTCGGGGGTTTTTATTCCAACCTCTTTGTGGTCCCCAAAAAGGATGGGTCAGTTCGACCCATCCTGGACCTCAAACACCTAAACAAACATGTGCACGTACGGAGATTCAGAATGGAGTCCCTAAGGTCCATTATTGCATCCATGGTCGAAGGGAAATTCCTCGCATCCATAGACATCAAGGACGCGTACCTGCACATACCCATCGCCCCAGATCACCAAAAGTTCCTCCGCTTCGCAATTCAGGACTCCCACTTTCAATTCGTAGCTCTACCCTTCGGCCTTGCCACCGCACCAAGGGTCTTCACCAAAGTCATGGCGGCCGCCATGAGCGTCCTTCACGCCAGGGGAGTAGTCGTTCTCCCTTGGATGACCTCCTCATCAAGGCCCCCTCCTTCCGCGACTGCTCAACCAGCGTACAGATCACTGTGGACACCCTATCCCGCTTAGGGTGGCTAGTGAATCTGGACAAATCATCCCCGATCCCATCATGATCCATCACCTTCCTGGGCATGTCCCTGGACACCCGTCGGGGCTTGATCCTTCTCCCTCAGGACAAGGCGTTCGCTCTTCAACGAGCGGTACGCTGCCTTCTACGTCCTCCGTCTCGCTCCATTCGATTCAGCATGACAGTGCTCGGCAGGATGGTGGCGGCTATGGAAGCAGTACCCTTTGCTCAACTGCACCTCCGCCCACTGCAGCTAGCCCTTCTAGCGGCCTTGGACAAGAGCCCCTTCTCCCTGGACAGACTTCTTCACCTGACGCCTTCAGTCAGGTACGCACTCCGCTGGTGGCTTCGGTCCTCATCCCTATCGAAGGGGAGATCTTTTCTCCCAGTGAACTGGCTGGTCCTGACCACGGACGCCTAGGCTGGGGAGCAGTGTACCAGCACCACACTGCTCAAGGACGTTGGACGCCCCAGGAGTCTTTCCTACCCATCAACATCCTGGAACTCCGCGTGATCTTCCTCGCGCTCAGAGCGTTCTGCCCTCTGCTAGCGGGTCGTCAGATTCGATGTCCAATCGGACAATGCAACAGCTGTAGCCTATATCAATCGGCAGGGGGGCACCCGCAGCAAAGCGGCTTATCTCGAGGCCCACAAGATCCTCAGCTGGGCCGAATCGACGGGATCAGTGATATCAGCGGTACACATACCGGGGGTAGAGAACTGGGCAGCAGACTTTCTGAGTCGCCAAGGTCTGGCTGCCGGAGAATGGTCTCTCCACCCAGATGTGTTTCTACACATCTGCACTCGCTGGGGAACACCAGACGTGGACCTAATGGCCTCAAGGTTGAATGCAAAGGTACCCGCGTTCATAGCCAGGTCACGCGACCCGCAGTCCATCAGCGCGGATGCTCTAGTCTGCTCCTGGCACCACTTCCGCCTGCCTTACATATTTCCACCTCTACCCCTGCTGCCGCGGGTAATCAGGAAGATCAAGGCAGAGGGAGTCCCGGTGATACTGATAGCACCAGACTGGCCCAGGCGCGCCTGGTACGCCGAATTAGTACAAATGCTCACAGACGCACAGTGGCGCCTTCCAGACATCCCAGACTTGCTGACCCAAGGGCCTATTTCCCATCAGAACTCCAGAGCCCTGAAGCTGAAGGCATGGCCATTGAGACCTGGGTATTAACAAGAGCGGGATTCTCCCCCGCGGTTATTACCACCATGATCAGCGCCCGAAAGCCTGCTTCATCCCGCATTTACCACCGTACGTGGAAAATCTTCCTTTCATGGTGCAGGGAAACTAACGTCCAGCCTATGCCTCTGGCCATCCCCAGAATTCTCGACTTTCTACAGTCTGGCTTGCAAGCGGGGTTGGCTCTCAGTTCCCTTAAAGGGCAGGTCTCAGCGCTCTCAATCTTCTACCAATGCCGCCTGGCTCAAACAACGCAAGTCAAGACCTTCCTCCAGGGTGTTTCCCACCTAGTTCCCCTGTACAAACGGCCGCTGGAACCATGGGACCTCAACCTCGTTCTGGACGGTCTCCAGAGGTCTCCCTTTGAACCCCTCAAGGAATCCTCCCTTGCTCTTCTGTCCTGGAAGGTAACATTCTTAGTGGCAATTACGTCCATCAGACGGGTTTCGGAGCTAGCAGCACTCTCTTGCCGCGAGCCTTTTCTGATCTTCCACCAGGACAAGGGGGTTCTGCGCCCCCTTCCGTATTTCCTTCCAAAGGTTCTTACCCCGTTTCATTTGAACGAGGACATTGTCCTGCCTTCCTTTTGTCCACACCTGGTTCATAGGGTGGAAAGGTCTCTGCATTCGTTAGACTTCGTCAGAGCTCTCAGATATTACATATCCAGGACAGCCCCCTTTAGGAAAACGGACTCTTTGTTCGTCATTCCTGAGGGGCCTAAGAAGGGACAGGCAGCTTGAAAGGCGACGCTGGCTCGCTGGATTCGCTCTTTGATCCAGGAAGTCTACCGCTTGCAACTCAAGCCCATTCCTAGTGGGCTGCGGGCTCATTCCACGCGAGCAGTTGGAGCTTCATGGGCCATTCGGCATCAGGCTTCAGTGGAACAGGTGTGTAAGGCTGCGACCTGGTCTAGCCTACATACGTTTTCAAAGCATTACAGAGTCCATACCCAGGTTTCAACTGAGGCAAATCTGGGTAGGAAAATTCTGCAAACGGCAGTAGAGCACCTCTCTCAGTAGGCGCTGTCTGGGACTGGTTCCTAGTCCTTGGGTTGTGTTGTCTTCTTTTATGTTTCCCACCCATGGACTGCTTTAGGACGTCCCATGGTCCTGTGTCCCCCAATGAGGCGTCAGAGAAAAACGGATTTTTGTGTACTCACCGTAAAATCGTTTTCTCTTAGCCATCATTGGGGGACACAGCACCCACCCTGTTGCCCTGTTGGGCCTTGGTTCTCTCAGTACCTTATTTGCTTATTACTCTTTTTTTTTTTCTCATGTTCCTCTGTTGAGGTGAGTTTTTACTGTTTTTTTTTCTCCTACTGCTTGTGTACTAAAACTGAGCTTGCTTGGCCCGGCCAGGGGGTGTATACTGCAGAGGAGGAGCTATGCTTTTGCATCTACTTAGTGTCCTCCTATGGATAGGCAGCATAACACCCATGGTCCTGTGTCCCCCAATGATGGCTAAGAGAAAACGATTTTACGGTGAGTACACAAAAATCCGTTTTTTTCAGGTCTTGTCACAGATTCTCACTGGGATTTAGGTCTGGAATCTGACTAGGCCATTCACACACACATGAATAGGCTTTGAGCTAAACCATTCATTGTAGCTCTAGCCGGATGTTTAGGGTCTGCTGGAAGGTGAACCTACACCACAGTCTCAAGTCTTTTGCAGCCTCTAACAGGTTTTTTCCCTCACCCTATGACGGCACCACGAGAGAGGATCCGCCCATCCAGGACAACAGGAAACCATCAGGTTAAAAAGGGGCGGCCATCTCGCCGCCTCAGTTTGGTTTCCTGTCCTGGACGGATACCTCAGGATGCGGCCCTGGAGAGCCGTGGATCTTCAAGCAAGTCTTACCCGGTCCCGACGGGCGGTTCTGGCGGCGGCACGGGTCCTGCCTCGCTCCGTTCGGGTGCCTGGAGGCGCCATGGTGGACCCCCGGGGGTTGCGTCCATGAGCGGATGCAGTGCGGCAGGTAAGTACTGCAGCCTGCCGGTCCTTCCAGGGCGGCGGGGCTGTTCGCGGCCGCGTGTGCTGCACGCCGCCGCCATCTTGGGGGCGTGCTTTGAGTGCGGGTGTTGCGCATGCGCGGCAGCCGCACCTGTCATGCGCTGACGTCGGCAGTGACGTCAGACCCAGGAAGTGGGTCCGGAGGCGCGGGGGGGGGGGAAGTGCTCCAGTGCTCCAGCGCTCAGTTTACAACGGAGCTCTGGGCTGAATACATGTGCTCCAGTCCTCCTTGCCTAAACGGAGGTGTTTTGTGCTTGTAGCAAACGTCCTTAGGTTCAGCTATATGGACAAGGAGGGGCACCGTGAGGAGGACCGGCACTCGGTGCGTGAATCCTCATCCCCTCCTGCTGGCAAGAAAGTGGCAAAACCACCGGAGTGTCGCAGGAGCGACTCTGGTTCAGATGCCAGCTTGTCTAGCAAGCGTGGCACCCGGGCCACTAAACAGACCCGAGAACCGTCTGACGGCAAAGGCGCCTCCAGAGGGAAGACTTTGATGAAAGCTCCTTCCCCAGAACCGGTACCGACCTTCATCTCCTAGTGGGTGAGTGATCTTCAGGCATGTGTACCTGTTGTTCATGGTTTTCCTGTTGTTGTGTCTCCCCTCCGTCCCTGTCATACGTAGGTTAAGAAGCCACGGAAGTGTACTGCCAAATCAAATAACAGGGAATGCGCCCTCTGTAACCGGGAACTGGCTCCGTCCTGGTCCAAGTGGCTCTGCAAGGACAGTATCCAGCAGACCATTTCAGATGAGACCCCTGGGTTTGCTAGTGATCTTCGTGCCATCATCCAGTCCGAAGTCCAGAGTTCTCTACAGTCCCTGAAAGAGCCTCCTCGTAAACGGCATAGACAGGCCTCCCCGACCTCGCCATCCAGTCGATCCGAGGGAGAGTGTGGATCTTCTGGCTCGGCATCCTCTTCCTCTGACAGTGAGGCTGATGTCCACCAATGTTTCCCGGTAGAAGGCACGAGCAAACTGATTAAAGCTGTCAGGGACACTATGGGCATTACTGAGTAGAAATTGCAGCCTTCAGTCCAGGATGTCATGTTTAAGGGTCTGGAGCGTAGAAAGCGCAGGACCTTCCCGGTAGTGGACAAGATACAGGCGTTGATCTCCAGGGAGTGGAAGAAACCGGATAAGTGGGGTTCTCTTCCAGGCGGCTTCAAGCACAAGTATCCCTTTGAGGATGCTACCTGTTCCCACTGGGATAGGGCACCCAAATTGGATGTAGCAGTAGCTAAAGCGTCAAAAAAGTTTTCCATTCCCTTCGAGGACATGGGATCCTTAAAGGACCCTATGGATCGGAAGGCGGATGTCTTCCTTAAAACCGCATGGGAGTCCTCAGCAGGTGCTCTCCGGCCTGCCATTGCTGCTACTTGTACGGCACGGTCTCTGGCAATGTGGTTGTCCAAATTAGAGGAGAATCTGAGGTCCAAGGTTCCTCGGGACGAGATTGTTTCTTCTCTGCCCAGACTGCAGGGAGCGGCGGCTTTCATCTCAGATGCATCAGCAGATTCCACTCGCCTGGCGGCTAAGACGGCGGCCCTTTCTAATGCGGTTCGTCGAGCCTTATGGTTGAAATGTTGCCCAGGGGATCTACAGGTTAAGTCTCAGCTGTGTTCCATTCCCTGTCAGGGCGAGTTTCTTTTCGGATCTTTCCTTCTCCGACCTCACCTTTGGGAGGCGTGTTCTACAGGCTGTGGTCCCTCCCTAAATTTTCCTTTCGCTGTAATTCTTTCGTGGTGCCGTCATAGGGTGAGGGAAAAATACGTAATTACTTACCGGTAATGTGTTTTTTCCGAACCCATGACGGCACCCTTATATTCCCACCCGGCACTGGGGGTTGTTGGTTGGTTCACCTTCCTTTCTTCCTTCTTCCACATTTTTTCTGGTGGTGGCCTTATACTAACCTGTTGTTTTTTTCGGAGGTCCTCTCATGCTCTGTAATCAAACTGAGGCGGCGGGAGGACCGCCCCTTTTTAACCTGATGGTTTCCTGTCCTGGATGGGCGGATCCTCTCTCGTGGTGCCGTCATGGGTTCGGAAAAAACACATTACCGGTAAGTAATTACGTATTTCCTCCTGGAGTTTCCTGTATTTAGCTGCATCCATCTTGTCATCGATTCTGACCAGCTTCCCTAACCCTGCTGAAGAAAAGGCCCCCCATAGCATGATGCTGCCACAAGTGATGAGCGAGCACTACCATGCTCTGGTGATCAGTACTCCTTAAGATCAGTTTGATGCTCGGATGGGTGCTACTCGAGTACCTGGGGAACTTTTTAAGCATTTTTCCAGAAAATGTTAAAAAAAAAATGCTATAGTTACTAGTTATTGCTTTCCATCTGTAGCATAGAACACTGTTAATGGTCCTGTAAATGATACACCTGACCTGTCTGGTGAATTCCTTAGTTTTCATGATGCGGTTTGATCCTTATTGTTCTCAGAAAAATCTGAGGCCTCCACAGAACAGCAGTAGTTATACTGAGAATAAATTACACATAGGTGGACTCAATTTACTAATTAGGTGACTTCTGGAGGCAATTGGTTGTTTAGGATTATATTTAAGCGTATCAAACTACAGGGGATGGAATACAAATGCACGTCACAAAAACATTTGAAATACCATGTATCTTTTCTTTTACACTTCATAAATACTTGGTTTGTGTAGGTATGTCACATAAAATCCCAATAAAATAAAGTTAACTTTGTGGGTATAATGTGAAAATATGTGGAAAAGTTCAGTGTATGGATACTTTTTCAAGGCACTGTATGTATTTATCGCTGTTAAAAGGAAACCTGCTGTATGTTTTACACTAGGATGTAATGGTGTGGCTATATAGGCAACTGTCCTCCAATAAAATTAATACTTTTTTATGTAGAGATCCCATGTGCAACTCAGGAGAAATCTAGCGTAGAAGCAAATCAGGTTGGGGTATGTTCATCAGTGTACTTAGAGGAAGTAGTCAAAGTGCCCTGACGCGCCTCCAAGTGCCCTGACGCGCCTCCAAGTGCCCTGACGCTCCTCCAAGTGCCCTGACGTTCCTCCAAGTGCCCTGAGGCGCCTCCAAGTGCCCTGACGCAAATCAGGCTGGGGCATGTTCATCAGTGTACTTAGAGTAAGTAGTCCAAGTGCCCTGATGCTCCTCCAAGTGCCCTGAGGCGCCTCCAAGTGCCCTGACGCGCCTCCAAGTGCATTGACGTGCCTCCAAGTGCATTGACGCGCCTCCAAGTGCCCTGACACAAATCAGGCTGAGGCATGTTCATCTTTGTACTTAGAGTAAGTAGTCCAAGTGCCCTGACGCTCCTCCAAGTGCCCTGAGGCGCCTCCAAGTGCACTGACATGCCTCCAAGTGCATTGATGCGCTTCCAAGTGCATTGACGCGCCTCCAAGTGCCCTGACGCAAATCAGGCTGGGGTATGTTCATCAGTGTACTTAGAGTAAGTAGTCCAAGTGCCCTGACTTGCCTCCAAGTGCCCTGACGCAAATCAGGCTGGGGCATGTTCATCAGTGTACTTAGAGTAAGTAGTTCAAGTGCCCTGACGCACCTCCAAGTGTATTGACGTGCCTCCAAGTGCATTGACGTGCCTCCAAGTGCATTGATGCGCCTCCAAGTGCATTGACGCGCCTCCAAGTGCCCTGACACAAATCAGGCTGGGGCATGTTCATCTTTGTACTTAGAGTAAGTAGTCCAAGTGCCCTGACGCTCCTCCAAGTGCCCTGACACAAATCAGGCTGGGGCATGTTCATCAGTGTACTTAGAGTAAGTAGTCCAAGTGCCCTGACTAGCCTCCAAGTGCCATGATGCAAATCAGGCTGGGGCATGTTCATCAGTGTACTTAGAGTAAGTAGTCCAAGTGCCCTGACGCACCTCCAAGTGCATTGACGCTCCTCCAAGTACTGTGACGCTCTTCCAAGTGTCGTGACATGCCTCCTTGTGCCCTGAGACTACTTCAAGCGCCCTGAAGTGCCTCCAAGTGCCCTGACATTCCTCCGGTGCACTTTCAGGCTCATTTGCATATGGTTTGTTCACTAGCGTTCTCATGACAGGTACATCGGATCTTTACAAAAAGGAATCATATTTGAGGGGAGGCAAGCATTTATACATAGGGAAGGAATGGTGGCAGTTTATCAGTTGGAGCAATCCAATACCGATATAGGATACAACACACAAGTCAGAATGAATTCTTTTTGCTCTGTTTTATTACTACAACACTGACATCCCTAGTTCCATCCCCAGCCCAGAATAACAAGAATGGAAATCCTGAAACTAATACAATAACCTGTTTTAACTTTCTGGAGCTAGAAGTGATCGACATCAGATCAACTGTACTTAAATAACAGACACAGAAAACTGACCAATATGAACATATAAAACTGTACAATATATACACAGAAGGTTATCGGGCTGTGGCTGGGAGATTCCCGGCACCGGCACAAGTACCTGCATCTAATACGAACGGTGTAGCAGCAAAGGATCTGGATTTCTAAAGACCTAAAACGGCAAGTACAGGATTTCCAGCCAAGCTGTCAGTTCTAGCTATTCACATACGGCGACTACCATTCCTTACACGCTGCTATTTACATAATGACGAGTAACGGTAACACTGACATCAATTCGAGACTTATACCAAATGAGGACGTCTCATTGGTGAAAATATCAAATTTTCATACATATGGCTTTTTATTTTATTGCTTGGTGATGACCTACCAGCTATCTAAGCTTACTGTGACCCCCACATCTGGAGAACTACAAGTCCCAGCCTAATCTGCTGTCCTGAGCCAACACAGTTTGCTTCCCTTAGGAATAGATCATAGATTAGATAAGCCAATTCACTATGATCATCTTGCTCCTTGCATGTCACATCTAGGGTCCAATCTGAAAAATAAAAGCCCCCCCCAAATCTCAGCTTCCTGGAATTATGCTTTATATTACATTCCATTACCCGACTGTTCAAACTGAGCTAATACATTTACCTATTGTATTCGGTGAGGATGAAAAGAAGAGCTGGAGCGACACGGCCTGGGACTGGCAGTACGGACTTTCCCGAGGTCCGAGGATTTATGGCGTGTGCTCATTGTGCCACCCTCTACGTCTGATGCCAGCCAGGCGGGGATGAGCAAAACACACGCAAGTAAAGAGAAACATCGCACATCTCCGTCCACGGGCAGTAAACACTGTACATCGCCTCCTCCGTAGTTATCACCCCCAGACCTCTATGCACAATGAATAGCAATGTGCTGGGGGAGACTTCCCAAACAAGAATTAATGAGAACTATGAGATTCACCAGCTGCCCCCGATGGGAACAGTGAATACTGTACATTCGCAACTTTATACAGTATGACACAGGTATCTCCTGCTAATCTACCACCAAAGGGCAGGCACAGGGATTGACTTCATCTGTAGGAACCCTACAAGCCCCCTCATCATCCTCATCACTCAGGCAGCGGAGTAGCTATTATCTAAGCTAAACGTGGCCGTGCAGCTTTCCAGTCTCTGGCTATGATCCCTTCCCTACAGGTTCAGTATCCAGAATATATTTTCTGAGTTCCGCTCTCAAGGCTTCAATTCGTCGCTGAGCGTCTTTGAGTTGGATCCTCAGACTTGTGTTTTCCTCCTTCAGATATGATCTCTCCTGTTATAAAGAGGGACAAAACAACAGAGCTGTAAGACTGTGGTCTTCAACCCTCCCCAACATATTGATTAGTGTAGAATATATTAGACCCCCATAATGATGGAAGGAACTAGAAATCACCCTTGGATCAATTCCCTACCCAGTTACCAAACAATGCAATTGAAGGGCTGAACTTTTTCATTCTAAGGAACTCATAGCACCCACATGAGTTATGCTATGTATAGTTAAATCCAGAAATATTTGGACGGGGACCGACTCTTCGTGATTTCAGCTCTGCAGGCCACAATTTTAATTTAAACTGAAACAACTGAGATATAATTGAAGTGGAGACTTTCAGGTTTAATTAAAGGGGTTGAACAAAAATATCCTGTGAAATGTTTAGGAATTGCAACCAGTTGTCTACAAAGCCTCCTCATTTCAGGGGCTCAAAAGTAATTGGACAAATTAACTTTACCATAAATATGTTCATTTTAATACTTTGTACGGAATTCTTTGCAGGCGATGACTGCCTGAAGTCTGGAAGCCATGGGCATCACCAAACACTGGGTTTTCTCCTTTGTGATGCTTTGCCGTTTTTTACTGCAGTGACTTCAGTTGTTGCTTGTTTGTGGATCTTTCTGCCTTAAGTTTTGTCTTCAACATGTGGAATGCAACTCGATGGGGTTCAGATCTGGTGATTGACTCAGACACTGCAGAATATTCCACTTCTTTGCTTTCGCAGGATGTTTTGCTTGACTCGGATTAAAAAGTATCACCCTGTACAGTGTACACTTCAGATTTCATCCAGCTGCTTCTATCTTCAGTCACATCATCAATAATCACCAGTCACCCAGGGCCATTGGAAGCCACGCATGCCCAGCCATTACATTCCTCCACCATGTTTTACAGAGGATGTGCTGTGCTTTGGATAAAGAGCCATTCCGAGCCTTCTCCATATTTTATCTTCTTCCCATAATTCTAGTACAGGTTGATCTTGGTTTCATCTGTCCTCTGCTGCTTTTCCAGAATTGGGAGGCTTCTTTAGATGTGTTTTGGCAAAGTCTAATCTGGCCTTTCTATTTTCAAGGCTGATTAATGGTTTGCACTTTGTGGTGACCCCTCTGTATTTGCTCTCATGAAGTCTTCTCTTTATGGTAGACTCAGATACTGAAACACCGACTTCCTAGAGATTGTTCTTTGGTGGATGTTGTGAAGAGGTTTTCTTCACTATGGAAAGGATTCAGCGATCTTCCACCACTGTTGTCCTCCACGGATATCCAGGCCATTTTGAGCTCCCAAGCTCACCAGTACCCTTTTTTTTTTTTTTGCAGAATGAACCAAACTGTTAATTTGACCACTTCAAACATTTCTGCCATCTCTCTGATGGATTTCTTCTTTTTTTTTCAGCCTAATAATGGTCGGTTTCTCTTCTATTGAGAGCTCCTTTGACCGCATGTTGTGGGTTCACAGCAACAGCTTCCATGTGTAAATGCCACATCTGGAATCAGCTCCAGACCTTTTACCTACTTAATTAATGATAGATAATTGAGGGAATAGCCCATGCAGCCAATTAGAGCTTTTAAGATGATTGTCCAATTACTTTTGGTCCCTTAAAAAAGAGGCAGCTACATATTAAAGAGCTGTAATTCCTAAACCCTTACACCAATTAGGAATTGAATACCCTCAAATTAAAGCTCAGAGTCTGCACTTTAAGCCCATATTTATTATATAACTGCATCTTGAATATGTTTTGGTGAACAGCTAAAATGCCAAAACTTGTGTCACTCCAAATATTTTCTTCGGCGCTCCATTGGGAGACCCAGACGATTGGGTGTATAGCTACTGCCTCCGGAGGCCACACAAAGCATTACACTAAAAAGTGTAAGGCCCCTCCCCTTCTGGCTATACACCCCCCGTGGGATCACGGGCTGCTCAGTTTTCAAGCTTTGTGCGAAGGAGGTCAGACATCCACGCATAGCTCCACTGTTTAGTCAGCAGTAGCTGCTGACTATATCGGATGGAAGAAAAGAGGGCCCATGCTAAAGGGCCCCCAGCATGCTCCCTTCTCACCCCACTCTTGTTGGCGGTGTTTGTTAAGGTTGAGGTACCCATTGCGGGTACGGAGGCTGGAGCCCACATGCTGTTTTCCTTCCCCATCCCCCTGAGGGCTCTGGTGAAGTGGGATCTTACCGGCCTCCAGACTCTGAGGCCGGGCTCCATCCACAGACCCGGAGATCCTGCTGGATACGGAGCTGGGTACCGTCAGGGACAAGGCCCTGCAACATTCAGGTACTCTGTGTCCCCGTACAAACAGGCACAGACACACTCCAGCGTTGCTGGGTGTTCTAGTGCGCCGGGGACAGTAGCGCTGCGCGCTTGGGTTATACTCACTGCAGCTTAGCTGAGTGAGTTTATGTGTGGGGAACTACCGCGCCGGCCGCCATGGAGACTGCGGCGCGGCTGAGACTTGTGGTGCGCCGGGGACTTCGCGCCGACCGTGCTTTTACGACGGCAGCGCTGATAAATCTAGTCCCCGGCTTCTGCGGCCTAGTTACGTTTCGTTCCCGCCCCCAGCCCTGTCAGTCAGGGAAGGGGAGAGACACTGTACAATAGTCAGCGCCGAGGGCTGGAGTCTTATTTACATACTCCAGCCCTCTCACTGGGCACAGTGGGACGCCAGTTTCCCGCTCTTTGTCTGCAGCACGCCCACGGCCCGCCCCTCTTCACAGGACGCCGGCAGCCATTCCTGCACGCAGTCTGAGCTGGAGAACGGACATAGCCCTGGGAGACCCAGACAGGGGATTCTGGCGACCACACACCCGCTGTTAAGCGGGCGGTAAGCAGCACCTAGGTGCTGACCCCACTAGTGCCACAGTGTTGTTTTGTGTACTTTTGTTTGTACCTATATATATTGCACTGTACGGTCGCTTCTTGGCTTATACCCCTATATTGCTCTGAGGAGACAACAGCATGTCATCCGCAAAAAGCAAGGGTGCCAAGGCACGGGCTTCATATGCTGCCTGTACCGCATGTGGGGCTGATCTACCGGCAGGTTCCACTGACCCCCATTGTGTGCAATGTTCGGTCCCTGTGCCACTTCGTCAGCCGGAGTCTATGCTAGTAGTGGCCCAGGCAGAGACGCCTGTGAACCCTGCCCCGGTGACGGGGACAGAGTTTGCAGTTTTTGCTGATAAGATGTCTGTGACTATGACAAAAATTCTAGAAACTTTGCAGTCCAGGCCGGTCACTCAGACCATGGGCACTGCTGATTCAATGTTCCCCGGTCCCCCTCAGTTGGAACTAATCCGTGCTCCAAGGGGGTCCCAGGCATCACAGGCTGAAGGCTCTGACTCGGACGACAGTCCCAGGCAGCCTAAGCGAGCTCGCTGGGAGAGACCCTCGGCGTCATCACGCTGGTCAGGGTCTCAGCGAGAGGATTCTCTGTATGATGAGACAGAGCTAGGTGATCAGGAGTCTAATCCTGAGACTGCTCTCAACCTGGATACCCCTGATGGTGACGCCATGGTGAATGATCTTATAGCGGCCATCAATAGACTGCTGGATATTTCTCCTCCAGCGGAGGAGGCAGCAGCACAGCAGGAGAAATTCCATTTCAGGTATCCCAAACGGAAATTGAGCACTTTCCTGGACCACGCTGACTTCAGAGAAGCAGTCCAGAAACACCATGCTTATCCAGATAAGCGTTTCTCCAAACGTCTTAAGGATACACGTTATCCCTTTCCCTCTGACGTGGTCAAACGCTGGACCCAGTGTCCAAAGGTGGACCCCCCAATCTCCAGGCTTGCGGCTAGATCCATAGTTGCAGTGGAAGATGGGGCTTCACTTAAAGATGCCAATGACAGACAGATGGACCTTTGGTTGAAATCTGTCTATGAAGCTATCGGCGCGTCGTTTGCTCCAGCATTCGCAGCCGTGTGGGCACTCCAAGCTATTTCGGCTGGTCTGGCGCAGGTGGACTCTGTCATACGTCCATCAGTGCCGCAAGTGGCGTCCTTGACCTCGCAAATGTCTGCGTTTGCGACTTACGCTATCAATGCGGTCTTGGACTCTACCAGCCGTACGTCAATGGCGTCCGCCAACTCGGTGGTTTTACGCAGAGCCTTATGGTTAAAGGAATGGAAAGCAGATTCTGCTTCCAAAAAATGCTTAACCAGTTTGCCATTATCTCAAGACAGACTGTTTGGTGAGCAATTGGCGGAAATCATTAAACAGTCCAAGGGTAAGGACTCTTCCTTACCCCAGCCCAGATCACGCAAACCTCAACAGTGGAGGGGACAGTCGAGGTTTCGGTCCTTTCGAGGTTCGGGCAGGGCCCAATTCTCCTCGTCCAAAAGGACTCAGAAGGAGCAGAGGAGCTCAGATTCCTGGCGGACTCACTCACGCCCAAAGAAAGCAGCCGGAGGAACCGCTTCCAAGCCGGCTGCCTCATGACTTTCGGCCTCCTCTCTCCGCATCCTCGGTCGGTGGCAGGCTCTCCCGCTTTTGCGGCATCTGGCTGCCACAGGTCAAAGACCGGTGGGTAACAGACATTTTGTCTCACGGGTACCGGATAGAGTTCAGTTCTCGTCCTCCGCCTCGGTTCTTCAGAACTTCCCCACATCCCGACCGAGCCGATGCTCTTCTGCAGGCGGTGTGCTCTCTAAGGGCAGAAGGAGTGGTGATCCCTGTTCCTCTTCAGGAACGAGGTTTAGGTTTTTACTCCAATCTATTTGTGGTGCCAAAAAAGGACGGCTCTTTCCGTCCTGTTCTGGACCTAAAACTGCTCAACAAGCACGTGAAAACCAGGCGGTTCCGGATGGAATCCCTCCGCTCCGTCATTGCCTCGATGTCTCAAGGAGATTTCCTAGCATCAATAGACATCAAAGATGCTTATCTCCACGTGCCGATTGCTCCAGAGCACCAGCGTTTTCTACGCTTCGTTATAGGAGACGAACACCTTCAGTTCGTAGCCCTGCCATTTGGTCTGGCGACAGCCCCACGGGTTTTCACCAAGGTCATGGCAGCAGTGGTAGCAGTCTTGCACTCTCAGGGACACTCAGTGATCCCTTACTTGAACGATCTACTTGTCAAGGCACCCTCTCAAGAGGCATGCCAACACAGCCTGAACGTTGCGCTGGAGACTCTCCAGACTTTCGGGTGGATCATCAACTTTTCAAAGTCAAATCTGTCACCGACCCAATCACTAACATATCTTGGCATGGAGTTTCATACTCTCTCAGCGACAGTGAAGCTTCCGATGGACAAGCAGCGTTCACTACAGACAGGGGTGCACTCTCTCCTTCAAGGCCAGTCGCACCCCTTAAGACGCCTCATGCACTTCCTGGGGAAGATGGTGGCAGCAATGGAGGCAGTCCCGTTTGCGCAGTTTCATCTGCGCCCACTTCAATGGGACATTCTCCGCCAATGGGACGGGAAGTCGACGTCCTTAGACAGGAAAGTCTCCCTTTCCCAGACGGCCAAGGACTCTCTTCAATGGTGGCTTCTTCCCACCTCATTATCACAAGGAAGGTCCTTCCTACCCCCATCCTGGGCGGTGGTCACGACAGACGCGAGTCTGTCAGGGTGGGGAGCAGTTTTTCTCCACCACAGGGCTCAGGGTACGTGGACTCAGCAGGAGTCCACCCTTCAGATCAATGTTCTGGAAATCAGGGCAGTGTATCTTGCCCTACAAGCCTTCCAGCAGTGGCTGGAAGGAAAGCAGATCCGAATTCAGTCGGACAACTCCACAGCGGTGGCATACATCAACCACCAAGGCGGGACACGCAGTCGGCAAGCCTTCCAGGAAGTCCGGCGGATTCTGATGTGGGTGGAAGCCACGGCCTCCACCATATCCGCAGTTCACATCCCCGGCGTAGAAAACTGGGAAGCGGACTTCCTCAGTCGCCAGGGTATGGACGCATGGGAATAGTCCCTTCACCCGGACGTGTTTCAGGAAATCTGTCGCCGCTGGGGAAGGCCGGACGTCGACCTAATGGCGTCCCGGCACAACAACAAGGTCCCAACTTTCATGGCACGGTCTCGCGATCACAGAGCTCTGGCGGCAGACGCCTTAGGGCAGTTGGAACTGCGACCAATCTTGCACTATGTGTTTCCCCCTCTGGCACTCTTGCCCAGAGTGCTACGCAAGATCAGGTCCGATTGCCGCCGCGTCCTGCTCGTCGCCCCAGACTGGCCGAGAAGGTCGTGGTATCCGGATCTGTGGCATCTCACGGTCGGCCAACCGTGGGCGCTACCAGACCGGCCAGACTTACTGTCACAAGGGCCGTTTTTCCATCTGAATTCTACGGCCCTGAACCTGACTGTGTGGCCATTGAGTCCTGGATACTAGCATCTTCAGGATTATCTCAAGGGGTCGTGGCCACCATGAGACAGGCTAGGAAGCCCACGTCTGCTAAGATCTACCACAGAACGTGGAAGATTTTCTTATCCTGGTGCTCGGCACAGGGAGTGTCCCCCTGGCCATTTGCATTGCCTACTTTTCTTTCCTTCCTGCAATCTGGTTTGGAAAAAGGCTTATCGCTCGGCTCCCTTAAAGGGCAAGTCTCAGCGCTATCGGTATTTTTTCAAAAGCGTCTAGCACGACTTCCTCAGGTACGCACGTTCCTGCAGGGGGTTTGTCACATCGTCCCTCCGTACAAACGGCCGTTAGATCCATGGGATCTGAACAGGGTACTAGTTGCTCTCCAGAAGCCGCCCTTCGAGCCTCTGAAGGATGTTTCACTTTCTCGACTCTCACAGAAAGTGGCCTTTCTGGTAGCGGTCACGTCTCTTCGGAGGGTATCCGAGCTGGCAGCGCTGTCATCCAAAGCTCCCTTCCTGGTTTTTCACCAGGACAAGGTAGTGCTGCGCCCGATTCAGGAGTTTCTCCCTAAGGTGGTATCCTCTTTTCATCTCAATCAGGATATCTCCTTACCTTCCTTTTGTCCTCATCCAGTTCATCGGTATGAAAAGGATTTGCATTTGTTGGATCTCGTGAGAGCACTCAGAATCTACATTTCCCGCACGGCGCCCCTGCGCCGCTCGGATGCACTCTTTGTCCTTGTCGCTGGTAAGCGCAAAGGATCGCAGGCTTCCAAATCCACCCTGGCTCGATGGATCAAGGAACCAATTCTTGAAGCCTACCGTTCTGCTGGGCTTCCGGTTCCATCAGGGCTGAAGGCCCATTCTACCAGAGCCGTGGGTGCGTCCTGGGCATTACGACACCAGGCTACGGCTCAACAGGTGTGCCAGGCAGCTACCTGGTCGAGTCTGCACACTTTCACCAAACATTATCAGGTGCATACCTACGCTTCGGCGGACGCCAGCCTAGGTAGAAGAGTCCTGCAGGCGGCGGTTGCCTCCTCGTAGGAGAGGGCTGTTTTGCAGCTCTAACTTGAGGTATTACTTTACCCACCCAGGGACTGCTTTTGGACGTCCCAATCGTCTGGGTCTCCCAATGGAGCGCCGAAGAAGAAGGGAATTTTGTTACTTACCGTAAATTCCTTTTCTTCTAGCTCCAATTGGGAGACCCAGCACCCGCCCTGTTTCCTTCGGGATTTTTGGGTTTTTTTCGGGTACACGTTGTTCATGTTGAACGGTTTTTCAGTTCTCCGATGTTACTCGGAGTGAATTTGTTTAACCAAGTTATTGGCTTTCCTCCTTCTTGCTTTTGCACTAAAACTGGTGAGCCAGTGATCCCACTGGGGGTGTATAGCCAGAAGGGGAGGGGCCTTACACTTTTTAGTGTAATGCTTTGTGTGGCCTCCGGAGGCAGTAGCTATACACCCAATCGTCTGGGTCTCCCAATTGGAGCTAGAAGAAAAGGAATTTACGGTAAGTAACAAAATTCCCTTCTTTGCACCTTACATCCAGGCACCCATTATTTTGATATATCGGACTGAAAGTCTGAAATACTTCTGTACTGTTACCATGTAATCATTTTGGAAGGCCGTTTAATGAGCTGTGATGTGTATTTTTAGCACAGATTGTCTGCAGGATAAATGAAAGGAGCTGAGGCTGCTTCATATTGGTAGATGCTGGCTGTGTAACACAGTCGTAATCCACCAGTAACAGCAGTGAATGGATCTAGGTCTGATCGCTACTACGGTAATTAATCATTTAAATACCACTGTTAATCAATGATTGGCGCGATCGGTAGCTGGTGCAGTACTTTGGCAGCCCGGAGCCTGCTAAAGGCCTCCACGGCTGCAATCCTAGTCCTCTAATGAAGCCTGGACCTCATTACTAGATTACAGTTCGGTGCGCAAAAAACAAGCCCGCACCAAGCTCCGTCTACCAAACAATTAAAAGTTTACATGTTTAATAATATGCCAACACAAACAAAATGACATATACAGTCATATGAAAACGTTTGGGCACCCCTATTAATGTTAACCTTTATTCTTTATAACAATTTGGCTTTTTGTAACAGCTATTTCAGTTTCATATATCTAATAACTGATGGACTGAGTAATATTTCTGGATTGAAATGAGGTTTATTGTACTAACAGAAAATGTGCAATCCGCATTTAAACAAAATTTGACCGGTGAAAAAGTATGGGCACCTCAACATAAAAGTGACATTAATATTTTGTAGCTCCTCCTTTTGCAAAAATAACAGCCTTTAGTCGCTTCCTGTAGCTTTTAATGAGTTCCTGGATCTTGGATGAAGGTATATTTGACCATTCCTGTTTACAAAACAATTCCAGTTCAGTTAAGTTTGATGGTCGCCGAGCATGGACAGCACGCTTCAAATCATCCCACAGATTTTCAATGATATTCAGGTCTGGGGACTGGGATGGCCATTCCAGAACATTGTAATTGTTCCTCTGCATGAATGCCTGAGCAGATTTGGAGCGGTGTTTTGGATCATTGTCTTGCTGAAATATTCATCCCCTGCGTAACTTCAACTTTGTCACTGATTCTTGCACATTATTGTAAAGAATCTGCTGATACTGAGTTGAATCCATGCGACCCTCAACTTTAACAAGATTCCTGATGCCGGCATTGGCCACACAGCCCCAAAGCATGATGGAACCTCCACCAAATTTTACTGTGGGTAGCAAGTGCTTTTCTTGGAATGCCGTGTTTTTTTGCCTCCTTGCATAACGCCTTTATGTATGACCAAACAACTCAATCTTTGTTTCATCAGTCCACAGGACCTTCTTCCAAAATTTAACTGGCTTGTCCAAATGTGCTTTTGCATAGCTCAGGCGACTTGTGTTTGTGGCGTGCTTGCAGAAACTGCTTCTTTCGCATCACTCTCCCATACAGCTTCTCCTTGTGCAACATGCGCTGTATTGTTGACCGATGCACATTGACACCATCTGCAGCAAGATGATGCTGCAGGTCTTTGGAGGTGGTCTGTGGATTGTCCTTGACTGTTCTCACCATTCTTCTTCTCTGCCTTTCTGATATTTTTCTTGGCCTGCCACTTCTGGGCTTAACAAGAACTGTACCTGTGTTCTTCCATTTCCTTACTATGTTCCTCACAGTGGAAACTGACAGTTTAAATCTCTGAGACAACTTTTTGTATCCTTCCCCTGAACAACTATGTTGAATAATCTTTGTTTTCAGATCATTTGAGAGATGTTTTGAGGAGCCCATGATGCCACTCTTCATAGGAGATTCAAATAGGAGAACAACTTGCAAATGGCCACCTTAAATACCTTTTCTCATGATTGGATACACCTGCCTATGAAGTTCAAAGCTCAATGAGGTTACAAAACCAATTTAGTGCTTTAGTAAGTCAGTAAAAAGTAGTTAGGCGTGTTCAAATCAAGAAATTGATAAGGGTGCCCATACATTTGCACCGGTCAAATTTTGTTTAAATGCAGATTGCACATTTTCTGTTAGTACAATAAACCTCATTTCAATCCAGAAATATTACTCAGTCCATCAGTTATTAGATATATGAAACTGAAATAGCTGCTGCAAAAACCCAAATTGTTATAAAGAAAAAAGGTTAACATTAATAGGGGTGCCCAAACTTTTTCATATGACTGTAAAACTTATAACTTTGGTATTTCCATAATTGTACTGACGTGAAGGCCATATTTACTGCACATTGACTCCGGGGAACAAAAACTACAAGTTGTCCCGCAAAAAACAAAACCCCATATGACAATGTTGACGGAAAATTTAAAAAAAACATATCAACCTTGAAAGAAGGTGAGAAAAACAAAAAATCACCAGATTTTGAAAGTGTTAAAGGGAATGTGTCTTCAGAAAATGAACTATTGTATAAATAAGGTTTTATGTTAATTCCATTTTTTTTAATTTTTTTAGCTTTTTACATTTTTGTAACAATCTATTAAAACAACATCTGAAACCTTGAACAGGCCATTAAATTTTGGGCTGATACTTGCAGCATGGCTATAGACCGCACTTGACTGAGCCTGACATATTGACTTCTATAGGAGTATTTTCTAGGCAATCTCAAATCTGAACAAAGGTCATTGTGAAAGGAGGGTGAGAAGGTGAGCTGTAACACCCAGCATTGTAAATGGTGGAGCTTGCATACTGTATAGCTATAGTGCCTTGGATCGTAATCTATAATATGTGTCTAGTATTAACTCAAGTGGCCAGTGTGAACACTGCAAGATTTCTGAAAGGTTTTGATTTTTAAAGCTAATAAGCTAGTGAAAGAAAATTTGAGGTAATTATATATATATATATATATATATATATATATATATATATATATATAAATAAATTTGTGTGTGTATGTATGTATATATATATATATATATATATATATATATATATATAATATAATATAATATAATATAATATATACAGTACAGATCAAAAGTTTGGACACACCTCATTCAAAGAGTTTTCTTTATTTTCATGACTCTGAAAATTGTAGATTCAAATTGAAGGCATCAAGACTATGAATTAAAACATGTGGAGTGAAATACTTAAAGTGTGAAACAAACAAAAATATGCCTTATATGCTAGTTTCTACAAAGTAGCCACCCTTTGCTTTGATTACTACTTTGCACACTCTTGGCAATCTCTTGATGAGCTTCAAGAGGTAGTCACCGGAAATGGTCTTCCAACAGTCTTGAAGGAGTTCCCAGAGATGCTTAGCACTTGTTGGCCCTTTTGCCTTCACTCTGCGGTCCAGCTCACCCCAAACCATCTCGATTGGGTTCAGGTCTGGTGACGGTGGGGGCCAGGTCATCTGGCGCAGCACCCCATCACTCTCCTTCTTAGTCAAATAGCCCTTACACAGCCTGGAGGTGTGTTTGGGGTCATTGTCCTGTTGAAAAATAAATGATGGTCCAACTAAATGCAAACTGGATAGAATAGCACGCCGCTGCAAGATGCTGTGGTAGCCATGCTGGTTCTGTATGCCTTCAATTTTGAATAAATACCCAGCAGTGTCAGCAGCAAAGCCCCCCCCACCATCACACCTCCTCCTCCATGCTTCACGGTGTGAACCAGGCATGTAGAGTCCATCCGTTCACCTTTTCTACAAAGACACGGTGGTTGGATCCAAAGATCTCAAATTTGGACTCATCAGACCAAAGCACAGATTTCCACTGGTCTATTGTCCATTCTTTGTGCTCTTTAGCCCAAACAAGTCTCTTCTGCTTGTTGCCTGTCCTTAGCAGTGGTTTCCTAGCAGATATTTTACCATGAAGGCCTGCTGCACAAAGTCTCCTCTTAACAGTTGTTCTAGAGATGAGAAGGTGTGTCCAAACGTTTGGTCTGTACTGTATATTTAGCAAAACCAATAGTTCATTAATAGGTCATTTTGGGAAGACACATTCCTGTTAATGGCGGCCATGCTTGTTATTACCTTTACATTTCTCTGTCCTGGTTTAATACTTACTCTTTCCAGTTCCTGTGTTGTGGGTTTAATTCCTCGTCTCTCCTCTCGGGCTTTGCGGACAGAGTCTTTATTATCCCACTTGGCATATGCCCGCTTCCTCACCAACATTGGACTGGGACAAGGAGATGAGCTGCGGTTTAATGAGGGGTCTGGGGTACGGCTCCGGCGCATGTGGGGGATGAGTAACGAAGGGCTGGGCGGGCAGTCGTCTGTCTGCGTGGCGCGATGTTTCACAGCTGGTTGTAACCGCACAGAGATCTTCTGAGCCGAGCTGCCCATCAACATGATTGTCCTGTCTTTGCGGATTTCGGTGTGGTCACCGGCTTCTCCATTTGTATAAGGAAAGGGGTCCTCATCTGCTAAACAATCTATTTAATAAAAAAAATGTTGAAGAGTGAAATGAAAGGACAGACCTACAGTTATTTTAAAGAGGACCTGTCACCAAGTCAAAAGTCTCCAGTTTTTGCACCTATCTTGTTCCTGCTGTTCTCCTGAATATTGCATTTTTTATTTTTTTTAAATCTATTATACGGTTCCAGAGATATGGGCCTTTATATTTAGTGCTAATGTTTATGATGTTTACAAGGGGGCGGTGCTCAAAGGAATCTTTGGAGGCGTGTCTGCATAATTACCCTATGAGGCACGCCCCCTTGCAAAAAAAACAAACCATCACAAGTAGTGCTAAGTAAAAAGGCCCGTATCACTGGTACTGTATGGTACATTGAAAAAATACTAAAAAATGGAATAACCAGAAGAGTAGAGCAAATAAAATAAGAGCAAACACTGCCACTTTTGACCTGGTGACAGATCCCCCTTAAATTTCATGGTATCATGAGTTCATTATTATTTTGCTATTGGTTATTCAGAGTTATTTCCATGAGATACACGCTCACCGTTTGTCACCCCCTTGCCACTGGCCAATGAAACGTCAGTCTGTCCGGAGTCCGGTGACAAACTGCTGTCCCCAGAGGGGCACTTTGACCTCTTCTTACATTCAAACACAACCAGCTCTTTACATTGCTTGTGGCAGTTCATCCCGCAGTCTGTGCAGCAAACACAATGGACAGAACAATGAATAATTATGGATACAGCTACCACCTCATTTCCAGCAGGTCTGCACTGGTAAGTAGGGCGTGCACTGACTCCAGACAGTAAATGCAGGTGTGGTGAGACGTCCTTGTTTATTTCCCTACTTTGACAATTACAATGTCACACGATATATTTCAGCTGTAATACATATCATAATATGACTGTGACAATGTACAGGAATACCATAACTTAAGAGTGCACCAACTTACAAATTTTTCAAAATATGAGTTGTCACTCTCTTTTTTGCTTTATTATGCCAGCAGAAATGTGAGGTAATAGCAGTTTATACTCGCCCTCCCTCTGATCCCACGCAGTGTGCCATCCTAATCTCATGCAGGTAGCTGATCAGTGTTTGAGAGCACCTCAGCTGATCAGCGTGTAAGCGCTGCGCTCTCACACGCTGATCATCTGACTGCATTAGATGAAAGTGCCGCGCTACAGGGGATCGGAGGGAGGGTGAGTCTAATAGTTTTTTTTAAGTGTGCAGCATCATAGCGGCCATGTACCAGGATAGTGGACCATATGTACCAGGATGGGGTGGCCATGTACCAGGATGGGGTGGCCATGTACCAGGATGTGGTGGCCATGTCCCAGGATTGAAAGCCATGTACCAGGATGGGGTGGCCGTGTACGAGGATGGGGTGGCCATGTACCAGGATGTAGTGGCCATGTACCAGGATTGAGAGCCATGTACCAGGATTGAGAGCCATGTACCAGGATGGGGGGCCATGTACTAGCATTGAGAGCCATGTACCAGGATTGAGGGCCATGTACCAGGATGGGGGGCTATGTACCAGCATGGGGGGCCATGTACCAGGATGGGGGGGCCATGTACCAGGATTGAGAGCCATGTACCAGGATGGATTGGCCGTGTACCAGGATGGGGTGGCCGTGTACCAGGATGGGGTGGCCATGTACCAGGATTGAGACCCATGTACCAGGATTGAGAGCCATGTACCAGGATGGGGTGGCCATGTACCAGGATTGAGAGCCATGTACCAGGATTGAGAGCCATGTACCAGGATGGGGGGGGGGCAATGTACCAGGATTGAGAGCCATGTACCAGGATTGAGAGCCATGTACCAGGATGGGGGGGCAATGTACCAGGATTAAGAGCCATGTATCAGGATTGAGAGCCATATACCAGGATGGGGTGGCCATGCACCAGGATTGAGAGCCATGTACCAGGATGGGGGGGGCAATGTACCAGGATTGAGAGCCATGTACCAGGATTGAGAGCCATGTATCAGGATTGAGAGCCATGTATCAGGATTGAGAGCCATGTATCAGGATTGAGAGCCATGTACCAGGATTGAGAGCCATGTACCAGGATGGGGGGGATGTACTCGGATGGGGGGGCCATGTACTAGGATGAAGTGCCGTGTACCAGAATGCAGAGCTATGTACCAGGATTGATGGGGCCTTGTTGGGTGATCATATACACAGTACCAGAATGGGGGCCATATGCCAGGATGGGGGGCCATGAGTAATAGCTGGAACAAATTAGTAGCATTTCAATTAATTTTAATGGGGAAATTTAATTAGACATAAGAGCATACTAAGTTAAAGCTCTGTCACAGAACAAATTAAACTCATGCGTTAAGGTATTACTGTATATGCCTCCTATAGGGGAGTCCTTTCATACATAGTAGATAATGTCTATATTAATGAAAAGAAGCAGCTATTTGATCAAACTAATGTTAGTCTGTGGCCTGAGAACAACCCCCTACCGGACAGCATCCCCGCCTCTTCTTTTTGATTAGCCGGCCTGGCATGACACCATGTGCTGCAACGATGATTAGCCAGGCTGGCTAATCAAAAGAAGAGCTAGGGATGAAGGGAGGTAGAAGGTGGTACTCAGTCCTTCCGGCAATAGTCAATAATTCATCTATGTGACTGCTGGATCGGGTCCCACAAAAGGATTCACAACTCTAGATCAGTTCTATCCTATATATTAATCCAGAATGCTTGGCAGGTGGACATGAAGTATAACCGTCACACAGGCATAAAGTAATAATATTTTTACCTTTGCAGCGATATCCTTGTTTAATCACACCCCAAAGCTGAAAATATACAGAAAACATCAGTCATTCGGAGTTACTATTTCAACTTACACATTATCTGCTCATCAGATACCGGCATAATTGTATCTGGTATAGTGTATGATTCACTTCTAATATAGCATGGAGCAAATACAACTGTGCAACCTACACAAGACGTACATATTCCAAGCATTAACATTGTGTTTCCTTGGTCATAACTCTGGGATTTGCGGTGCCCGCTTAGGAGAATGAAGGCCCTGTGCAAGACTCTTCATTGTAGTCTATTGAACTTATGTGAGTGAGCTAGTGTGGTGGCTCTGATGGTCCCACAGCTTCCATAGCAGTATGCACGCTTGGCCCACTCTCTTCTACCTCTCAGTTCCTTTGCTGCCTATGGCCATTTGATATATGTTAAGCTGAAGAGCAAATTCATTGGATGAAATTACTTTTAAGCATGCCAAAAAATTATCATTCTTGGCAGCAAATATGTTGTTGAGAACAGTGATATAATATGTGCACAGAACAGTTGTATTAACAATAGTGGACCATGCTCAGATTGCAATACTATGTCCTGAATTAATTTCTAAACATGCTCGTTGACCTGTTCAAACGGGGAGGGGGTGGCAGGTGAACTGTGACATCACCTAATGTGAATGGTTTCATCATAAGTCATCTACAGTATATGTAGAAGTTATTCTTCATTGTAATCTCCTTGTGATGATAATGAAAAGTGACCTACGCAGATCAGTAAGTGTCTGTCTATTATGAGGCTGAGTGGCCAAAGTGAAAACTGCAGGATTTCAAGATTTTTATTTTTTAATTTAGATAGGGATTCAATAATTAAGATAGAATAACCATAAATTTGTAATACAATTAAAGCATAACCATCATTTTAATTTTTATTTCAGAAATCAATAGTACGCATTAGTTAGACCCACGTAAGATGGTGTCCACGAAATTGAAAAATGTCCTTTTTATGGGGTAAAACTAAATGGTAGCAAAATTAAGAATGGACTTTGTGCATGCAGATTGATGGGTAAAGCTGAAATACTTACAAATCCAGCACAGTTGTCACAAAATGTTGGACGGAGGTAGGTGGTCTCCTGGAAGTTGTGTAGGAAACCCAAGCCAAGTTTGGAACATATGGAGCTGGCTCGCATAAAATAGGCTGTGATTTCCTGTCTGCTGATCTGACCTTCCCTGTAAAGAAGAGATGGCAGACACTTATTAGGTGAATGCATCCCCAACTGTGAATCTAATCGTCAGCTTCGGCTCAATGGTTTGCAGATTTTTCTTCCAGTATGGAAGTTGCTTTAGGCTGGAATCACACATCCAGTTTCCTCTCTATCAACCATTCCTTTTGAATCCACTTATAGCTATTGCTCACAGTCTTCACCAAAGACTGTATGCTGTAATTCCAGGTTAAGGCCTCTTTCACACGTTCATGCACTTAGCGCACGTGTGTGATGGTCCATGGGGCAGGTCAGTATGTGTGTCCATATGTATGTCCTCTGTTCGTGTGCTATACGTGTGACATCCGGATAGCACACGGACACCATGAACTTGTATACTTGCCTGTCTCCGGCACTACTGTCTCTATCACACTTGCTTCCAAGTCCACGGTGAGTGAATACAGTGAATATTCATGAGGCATAATGAGCAAGTCCGGAAACGACAACAGTGCAGGAGACAGGTAAGTATAAAAATTATTTTTTTTTAAAGAAAACCTGTCACCGGATGTTTATAATACTCACCTAACGGTCGGTGCAGAGCAGTCTGGTCGGATGGGTGTCTCCATTCTCCGGGTCCCTCTCCTCCTCTTTGGGCCATCTTTGTCCTCCTTCTTCTGAAGCTAGTGTGGATGACGCGTTCTACGTCATCTACTCTAGCCAACATTGAGGTCCGGTGCAGGTGCACTTTGATCTGCCCTGAGTAGGGCAGATCAAATTATTGTAAAGCGCCTGCACAGGACCTCACTGTAGGCTAGTGTAGATGACGTAGAACGCATCATCAACACTAGCTTCAGAAGAAAGATAACGATGGCCGAAAGAGGAGGCGCGGACCCAGAGAACTGAGACAACCATCCGACCAGTCTGCTCCGCACCGACCGTTAGGTATTATAAACATCCGGTGACAGGTTCCCTTTTAAGTGGCGTATTTTCTCCGATACGTGTCACACTGATGTCACTCAGTCCACATAAGGCCAGAGTCACGCTTGCGAGTGCCTCGCATGTAACTCGTGCAAGTCTCTCATTGAATCACCCGGCATGGACTCAGACTCTCAGGACAGGAGCATCTCAGCTGCATAGACATACATGCAACCGACCCGCTCCTGTCAGGAGAGTGCGAGTCTGTGCCGGATGATTCAATGAGAGACTCGCGCGAGTTACACGCGAGGCACTCGCAAGTATGACTCTGGCCTAAGTGTGACACCCATGCTACTGGTAGAAACTCAAGATGTCGCCGTTTGGTGCACACAGACAAATGTGTGCGCAACATAGACACACGATCAGTGTGAAAACACAGACGTGTGCGCCGCCCCATTGAATTTAATGGATCTACGAGTGCCTGTGTCTCCAGTACATGCGGAAACACACGTCACACGTACCGGAGACATGGATGTGTGAAGGAGGCCTAAGGTTGCATTCACACATTGCAGGTTTTGCTGCGACGTTGAAAAAAACAAACCTGCCATTTGTCAAAATATTTGAAAATGTATGAAGGCAGTCTAAAACAGATTGTCCAGCATTAGTTAAAAAAAAGAAAACAGGGGGGGGGCAACCTACATGCAAATGTGGTGCTAAAATCAAGTCTTTCTTAAGTATATGTTGTCCCGGAATATTAGATCTTACCTGTCCTTATCCATGATGCAAAAGGAAAAAGGGAAGCTGGCAGCAATCTTCTCAAATTCTTCCTGGGATATATAATCATCTTGGTCCAGATCATAGTTCTTAAATACAGACTAAGGTAAAAACATCTCGTTATACAAAACAACAAAGACAGGAGCAATTATATGGTAAATGTTCAATTCATAATGTTGTACTTACATCTACCATCCTTTGCACATGCTTGCTGATTGTTTTGGGGTCTGGTTTGGGGGAGACGCCGGATGCCCAATCTGCGACAACGGGTGGTTTGGAGGGGGTGACGGGCTGTATGTAGATAGATTAAGTTACTGGTATGTTGCCACAGCTGATTATAACAGTAGTGATGAATTTACACCACCAAATATTGGGAATGAGCATAACCCGGTAAAATAATGTGTATCACCGGTGAAAGAGTCAAATGTTAATTCATTGGATGAAATAATTATTTTTAAGCATGCTCAAAAATTATCACTCTCAGCAGCACATATGCTGGCGAGAACAATAATATAATATGTGCACAGAATCATTGTATTAACAATAGTTCTGTCCTCATGGAAGTCTGGTCAGTCTGTCTAAAGGGGCCGAATGTAGCCGATCGGCAAGTGTTTAACGAGTCAACCAATGTACATGAACTCTGAGAAATGAGTAAGGAAAACCAGGCCAGCCCTGTCTCTGTTATCTTTACCTATATGTAGGTCATTGTTCTCATTATAATTCTAGCAAACTAGGTCCACCTCCAGTTTTATCACATATTATATCTGTATTTGTGAGCCGCTAAGGTGTGAAACTGCAGCTATTTATACCACAATTCACACCAAGCTTCATTTCATTTTTAGGATTTGCAACATCATTTCCAGATACATATGGGATTGTGATGTGTCTGTGAAATTCAGGAAACCTATACATATACGTGAACATTAGCCTTATTATATAAAAAAAATAATAATATCTTCAGACATAAGTGGCTATGACCCAACTGTATGATTAGAATATTGTAGTAGTATGTCTAAGACATTTCACAAGAAGACCCTTCACCAGACATGAAACTATTTAGAAATGAAATAAGGAAGAAACATTTGTGATCAGGACTCGCTGCTGCTAGTGTGAACTAATCCATTATTTATCATTATTAACCATTCTGGTGTACTTCTGGATGTGAGCTTTGGGTCATTTTTCTATTGTATGACCCAGTGTCACAAGGAGTTGGGTACAAACTTCGTCGACTGTCAAGGCAGCTCTGGGCTCTGTTCAGATTGCAGATTCTGACACTCTACCTGATAGTTTCTCTGGTGTCTGGGATCAACACAGGCAGACTCGAGCATCGACCTGCTGTGTGCTAATTCATAGGCAGGCTAGCAAGAGTTAATCTCTGCTGGTCTGCTTGCTCCTTTTGGGAAAGCCTATCACACTTGCTTCTCTCATATTTCTGCTAGTTTAATCCTTCCACCCATGCCAACTATAGTTTGTCTTTGTTGGTCCGTGAGGTTTGATGTCCCAGACTTTCTGGAGAAAGTTGTCCTTATTACTTGGGGCAGTTGTGGAGTTTAACCCGGTTGTTTAGTAGCTTCCCAACTGCTCTTGTTTCCTCCTAAATCTCTTGTCGTCTTTACCCTTGTGTGTGCATGCGGTGTGACAGAGTTTTGGTTTTCACTTGTCTGTCTTTATATGTGGGTATCATCACAGACCTGTCCCATCCCTCTCTGAGGAGAGGGGAGGGGGAATCAGATGAGGACTGGTCAGGAGCAGAGCCAGGAAGGAGACTCAGGCATCTCCACCTTCAGAAGTATCCCTGAGATTAGGGATAGCATAGGGGGCCCTAACTTGGACAGCTTAGGAGCCCTGGTTCCCCACTATCCCATAGATATCATGACACCCAGTGCATTCAGTCCCATCATAGTTTTCTTAAATTTGAGAGGCAAATTGGCTCTAAAATTCTCTGAATTCATTGTTCCTACAACACATCTAAATGCTGCTTTACACGCAGCGACATCGCTAGCGAGCATACCCACCCACATCGTTTGTGCATCACGGGCAAATCGCTGCCCGTAGCACACAACATCGCTAGGACCCATCACACATACTTACCTTCCTAACGACGTTGCTGTGGCCGGCGAACTGCCTCCTTTCTAAGGGGGCGGTTCGTGCGGCGTCACAGTGACATCACACGGCAGGCCTCCAATAGAAGCGGAGGGGTGGAGACTAGCCAAAAGAAAATGACGCCCACCTCGTTGCCGGAGGACGCAGGTAAGGTGATGTTCCTTGTTCCTGGGGTGTCACACGTAGCGATGTGTGCTGCCTCAGGAACGACGAACAACCTGCGTCCTGCAATAGCAACGATATTTGGGATTAGAACGACGTGTCAACGATCAACAATTAGGTGAGTAATTTTGATCATTAGCAGTCGTTCGTACGTTTCACAAGCAACGACGTCGCTAACGAGGTCGGATGTGCGTTACGAATTCCGTGACCCCAACGGCATCTCGTTAGCGATGTCGTTGCGTGTAAAGCCCCCTTAAGGCCTTCAGTCCAAGAGGCAGCAAAGAAGCTGCATATCATTATAGGTCCTCATCATGATCACAGTTAGTAGGGTGCACTTTTCTTTCTAGGCTTTCTTTCATTTGTGGTTTGTCAGCTATTGTTTGTCATGGTCATCGTTAATCAGTGGTTCCTTCTCTCATACTGCCCTGTTTTTGTTCAATCTGCGATGTATGGTACTGGTTGAAACCATCACTCCAGATGTACCCAACTCAGCCTGGAGACATTTAGATGTGGCAAGTGGTTTCTTTGCCACATTTCAAATCAACTTTCTACATAATTTTCCTTTTTCCACCATGTTTTGGAAAGTTTTCAACTGTTACATGAGTAGAAAGCTTCAACCTAAAATCTTAAATGGTTGAAGCAGAGATGTCAAGGTCTTTAAAGATGGTTTTGTACTCTATACACCCTTTGTTTAGGGAGCTGTTGTAGACTCAATAAAAAGGAGCAGGTTCAGATAAAAAAGGAGTCGGGTGTAAGTTTGTGTTATGAGGACATCTCCCATGATGAGGTTGAGTCCTCTGATGTGTACTCCTAAGGAAGAATATGTTGAGCCAATAATAGTGAAAACGTACCAAGCCAAGTGTGGAGCTCTGAAGTCAAGTAGAGACTGCAAGTATACACATAGCTCTGTAGAGCCTCCAGCAACATGAAGGATTGGTTAGGAGTCTGACAGATAGATGGGTACTAAAGAGGGAAACCTGGCACAGAGCAGAGGCTGAGCAAGCTCTACTGATCTAATGTGAGTGGTTGGATGGACCCACCACCAAGACAAAAAGACAGCCTTCATATATCCAAGTAGTGATGACCTAGTTTACTTCTGCTACCATTCACTGCATTGTTTGTGTTTACAAAAAACTGTGCTTACACCTGGAGATGACTTCCAAGCTTTTCACCTCTTACCGGACCATAACCACTAAAGCGGGCTTTACACGCTGTGATCTCGCTAGCGAGATCGCAAGCGACCGTACTCGCCCCCGTTAGTTGTGCGACACGGGCATATCGCTGCCCGTCACACGCAACCTCGCTTACCCCCGTCACATGGACTTACCTGTCTTGCGACATCGCTCTGGCCGGTGAACCGCTTCCTTCTTAAGGGGGCGGGTCGTGTGGCGTCACAGCGACGTCACACGGCAGGTGGCCAATAGAAGCGGAGGGGCGGAGAAGAGCGGGACATAAATATCCCGCCCACCTCCTTCATTCCTCCTTGCCGGTGCAGACAGGTAAGGAGATGTTCGTCGCTCCTGCGGTGTCACACACAGCGATGTGTGCTGCTGGAGGAACAACATCGCTAACAACATCCTGAAAATGATTTTTTGTTTCAGGACGACCTCTCCGCGGCAAACGATTTTGCCCTCTTTTGCGATCGTTTAAAATCGCTCTTAAGTATTACAAGCTGCGATCTCGTTAATGACGCCGGATGTGCGTCACAAACAACGTGACCCCGACGATAATAAATTAACGATATCGTAGCGTGTAAAGCCCGCTTAAGAGTTGTACCACCTCATGACTATGAAAGGAACAATGTGGTCTTCTTACCTAAACGTTTGTGTTTGTGGCACTTCTACTGAAATAAGGGCATTACACACCTGGCCTTACGGTTTCAAAAAGTTTACTGTAAAATAGTGAATTACCGTACTTCTAAGGATATTTTCTGATATATTTGATAAAATAGCTGCAAAGGTAAAAATTCTCTTAATGTGGAAGTAACAGTTACTTTAAATTCCACTTATGATTCCATAATTCCCTCTTTGCATTTCATCTTATTTCGGCACTCTACACAATAGATTTACACCTCCGGTCGCCCATGAATATGTAGGCTACGGTATCATCATGTGAATCACATTTCATCGGTGGCATCTGCTTATGTAAGTAATGAGTGTTATACAAGTGATGGCTCTAATGTATGCACTGACAACTTTCCATCCTAATTTCTAGCTGACCTCAATAGAGAGAACATTTATGTAATCACAGGCTCAATCTTGTCTTAACAAAGGACTTTATCCATTGAAAATGCACAATTCTAGAAGCTTGTGCCAAACAGGTCAAGTATACAGTTACCCTTCAGAATCCGTGTCGCATGTATACTGTGTTATCAGTGTGAGTCTATTACCCTTCAAGGGACCTTTCGCCTCGTCTTACTCAAGCCTGCCTGTGTGTGCATGTTACCATCCTTTTTGTATTGGGGCATTTACACTGGAAGGCAATGAATGAGTGTTCCT
Source organism: Anomaloglossus baeobatrachus (assembly GCF_048569485.1). Lineage (NCBI taxonomy): Eukaryota > Metazoa > Chordata > Amphibia > Anura > Aromobatidae > Anomaloglossus > Anomaloglossus baeobatrachus. Next base: position 72,684,432 of record NC_134364.1, on the reverse strand, counting down.
AGGACTAAACAGGTGTAAACAGACTGATGATGACCCAAAGGAGCAAAATCCTCGTTCATCGTTTTGTGCAGCACAAACGATTATCCTTCTCGGCGGCGCACCATCCTATGTAAATAAGACCTGCTGCCCAGAACAAGTTGTTGATCGGCAGTCACTTAGTGCTGCTGGTTTTTAGGTGTAAATGCAGCCTTAATCTCTTAACACAATCTTAATAATTAGGGATTATCAAATACCTCAAATATTCTGCTTCGCGAATATCCGACGAATAGGTCGCCGCTATGCGAATATTCGATGCGCAATGTAAGTCTATGGGAAGCCCGAATAGTTGTTATTCGGGTTTCCCATAGACTTACATTGCGCATCGAATATTCGCGAATAGTTGAATAGCGGCGACCTATTTGGCAAATATTCGCAAAGCCGAATATTTGAGGTATTCGATCATCCCTATTAATAATCCTCAGATACACTTACTGGAGCCCGATGATTTCTTGGTTCCCTCGCATAAGACAACTCATACATTTCATCTTCTGTGTAATACAAGTCCAGGGAAAGCTGGAAAAAAGAACAATGAAGCATGTTTATAAAAAAAAAAGAGTGAAAATGAATATACTGGTGTTACCTAAGACAACAAATTAAATTCTGAATCCAATGTTATACGGTACATTACACAAAGTAGACATCTGTTTGCCTGGGCCAACAATACTGCAGGGTTACGGAATTGTAAAAGTTTACAGAAATATTCCCTAATGTTCATTTCACAGACAATGAGATACAACAGGATCACGTGATTACTGATTATCAATGATGTTTTATGTGCCTGTGTAGCATGGTACAGATGCTAAAATTATGGCTATTGGAGGACAAGCTTGGCTACTGGAGTAATGTCTATGTGATAGATAGCATTGCTACTGGAAGTTTGGCTATAAGATCTAGCCTGGCTTCTGGAGTTATGACTTTAGAAAACTCCTGGAGGGACGCCTATGGCTGACAGGCACTATATATTTAAGGCACCCTCCCATTAGGGGAGGTGCCTGTGCAACGTGTTCAGATAGCCAGTATACCAGTCTGCTAGCTAGTTGTCAGGTCCCGAGCTCCTGTCCTATTATCTCTGTGTCCATCACCAGTATCTGCCATACCCACCATTCCTGTCCGTACCTGCCTGTCCAGCCTACCTCAGTCATTCCCAGACTCCCTGAGGAAGCGTTAGTGAAACACACGTTGGAGTGTGTGACGGGGGAACAGCATTATACTCTGGCTCTACACATGACAGCAGGTAATTGCTAAGGATCTCCCTGCACAGCCGATGCTTTTTTGATATTGCAGTCAAAATCATTGTGTAATACAAGGAGTATATTCTATATATATATATATTTTTGTTTTTGATGGGTTGTGGTATTTTGGGCACTGAGCCGAGGAGGTTAAAATATATATAATTGAATTGATTTAACTCCTTACTTACCTATTGCCTTAATATGTAAACATACTGTATATTTAATTAGGGTATGAGTATGACCTGTTCCCTTGGCATATGTTTTTATGGTTTTAATTGTATCTGATGTGATTTTGTTTTTTAAATGGAATCTGTTGCTATCAATGAAGATGTAATATTTATTGTTTTTGTGTTTTCTGGGACATTTTTTTGGTTGATCTACCTCAGTCATTCCGCCTGTACCTGAGTCCATCACCTGTCCTGGGGGTTAGCTGCCACAGTTCTGGTCACTACCCTGGGAGTGGTAACTGGCGTCCGCCTTACGGTGGGTGCTTACTTAAGCTCCTACTAAAAGGTAAGTCCGGGACCCCCTTGTGGCCCAGTGGGTCCACTAACCCCACTTGCTGCCCCTACATCGGCCGCAAGAGTTACAGTGATTAGGATTATAAGGTTATTTCCATCTCCAAGCTCCTATCCTAATATGTAGTAGGTGTAATAATAATAATATTAGCAAATATCTCCAGTAAGAAATGTAGTATAGTTCTCCTGATATAGCCATGTCTCTTACCTCATGTGCAGAGCATTGCAGTAACTTAGGTATCCATGGTTATGACCACAAGCAACTAATGGTCACTATATGAGTGGTCGTAACCATGGATACTTAAACTGCAATGGCCTGAACATGAGATGAGAGACATAGCTAATCAGGAGAACTATACTATATTTCTAATTGGTGATATTTGCTAATTTTATTATTATTATTACACCTACTACATAGGAAGTCCCATGTTCCCCATCTGAATGGATTGATAGTCGTGTCTGTTTGCGCCATGCAAAGTTATGGGACTGAAGAACTTATCGGAGTCCTCTACTAAGAGTGAGGTAGAACTACAGTTGTGGACAAGATTTGAGACCACGTTTTTGGTTTTCATAAAGTTTGCTGCTGCAGTGTTTTTAGACTTTGCAGTTGATGTTTGTATGGTTACTGAAATACAATTATCAGCATTTCATACATTTTTATACTGTTACTAGCTGTAGTACCCGGGCGTTGCCCAGGATAGTAACTGTCTCTCTGTCTGTCTCCCATCTTCATCTGTTTGTGTCTGTCTGTCTGTCTCTCTCCATCTGTCTCTGTCCGTCCATCTGTCTCTGTCTGTCCGTCTGTCTCTGTCCGTCCGTCTGTCTCTGTCCGTACGTCTGTCTCTGTCCGTCCGCCTGTCTCTGTCCATCTGTCTCTGTCCGTCCGTCTGTTTCTGTCTGTCCGTCTGTCTCTGTCTTTTTCTGTCTGTCACTGTGTGTCTGTTTCTGCCTCTTTCTGTCTGTGTGTCTATCTCTGTCTGTCTGTCTCTGTCTGTCTCTTTCTCCGTCTGTCTCTTTCTCCGTCTGTCTCTTTCCCCGTCTGTCTCTTTCCTTGTCTCTGTCTCTTTCCTTGTCTCTGTCTCTTTCCTTGTCGTTGTCTCTTTCCCTGTCTCTGTCTCTTTCCCTGTCTCTGTCTCTTTCCCTGTCTCTGTCTCTTTCCCTGTCTCTTTCCTTGTCTCTTTCCTTGTCTCTTTCCTTGTCTCTTTCCTTGTCTGTCTCTGTTTCTTTTTCTGTCTGATTATCTTTTTCCGTCTGTCTGTGTCTGTCTGCCTCTGTCTGTCTCTTTGACTGTCTGTCACTCTCTCTCTTTCCCTGTATATCCTCTTTCCCTGTTTCCCTCTCTCTGTCTCTGTCTGTCTCTCTCTATTCGTCTCCCAACTGACATCTTATTACCTCACACATAAGCTTCTTATACTAACAGTTTATTTTGTTCCTATAGCAACCACTGACAGTTGCTATTAATAGCCTATAGCTCCCACCTCCATTCAGTTTAATGGAGGCAGGTTTTTTGGAGAGTAACTATAAAGCGTGGGGTTAAATTTTCCCGTCCAAACATAGTCTATGATGTTACCTGAGTCACATGGGGTGTCTGTGCAATATTTCATAATTGTAAATGCGATGGCGTGGATTCCTTTAGCGGACATACACACACACTTATACTCAGCTTTATATATAGGTATTTATATATATGGACAAATACATCAAGTTTATTGAAAAAAGCGAGTGGAGAAACCAAAACACAGAAATTATGAAACTATGACGAACTTCAAGCACTGATTAAACAAGAACTGTTCATAGGTCACAATTTGGCCCAGAAGCTGATATCCAGCGACCAGGACAAAGGAGAGAAGTCTTGAAAAATAAGGGACAACACTGTAAATATTGAGTCTTTGCGTAAACTTGATGATTTTGTCAATAAAAGTGTAAAAACTTATGAAATGTTGAAATTGTCCTTCAGTAACCATATAAACATCTAAAAGACATAAAACCACTGAAGCAGCAAACTTTGTGAAAAGCAAAACTTGTGCCAATTTCAAAACTTTTGGCAATGACTTTATATAGGAGTTAGAGAGTTTTTCTGGTATTACAAAAGCATGGCTGCTGTCTTTTGCATACAGTGCCACTCTTGTGCATAGGCTGGATCTGGTACTAAGGGTATGTGCACACGTTGCTTTTTTTTCCGCGCGGAAAAAAACGCACCCTCTGGCAGAGGGGAGAATAGTAAACAATGCTTTTTGAGAAACAACGCATCGAAAACGCATGCGTTTTCATGCGTTTTTCATGCGTTTTTTTAGGTGCGTTTTTAAGACTTGGGTACCTATACGTCAGAAACCCCCCACAAGTGACCCCATTTTGGAATCTGCACCCCTCAAGGATTTTATTCAGGAGTATATTAATCATTTTGAATCCACAGCTACTTCCCCCAAAATGTAGCTGTAGCAACAATATTCTCACTGTTGGGCTATGTGGCCATGATCCAGCGACACGGCGTCTAGTACCCAGTGTCAGCCTTCCTGCAGAGATGTGAGTGTTTCCCACGGGAGAACGCAGCTGCCCATGCCCACGATTTGGGTTCAGGCTGCTGTGGAGCTCTATGCTACCTGCAGAGAACACTCATCTACGCAGCATAAATTGACATGCTGAGGCTCGGGAAGCTGCGCCACCGGTCGGTTTATGCTGCGGAGAAAAGAAGCACAGTGGGCATGAGATTTCTAAAAATCCTTCCACTGTGCTTCTACTGCACAACGCAGCGTCATGGACGCAGGGAAAACACTCTGCGCCCAAAACGCTGCAAACCCCGATTGTGGGCATCCAGCCTAAAAAGCGTCAATGGAGGTCAAATATTTATATAACGTCCCACCCCCCCCTGCATATTCTAAGCTGGCACCTTTAGTACCTTTCATGTGGCACTAAAGGGTGCCTAGCCTAGTTTATATCACAAAAACAAAAAAAAAAATGGCGTGGGGTCCCCCCTATTTTTGCTAGCCAGTCAGGGTAAAGCAGACAGCTGTAGCCTGCAAACCACAGCTGGCAGCTTCATCTTGTCTGGTGATCAATTTGGAGGGCTCCCCAGGTTTTTTTTATTTATTTATAAATAAAAATAATAAAAAAAAAAAAATAACATGGGGTCCCCCCAAATTAGATCACCAGCCAAGGTGAAGCTGACAGCTGAGGTCTGGTATTCTCAGGGTGGGAAGAGCCATGGTTATTGGACTCTTCCCAGCCTAAAAATAGCAGGCCACAGCCGCCCCAGAAGTGGCGCATCCATTAGATGCGCCAATCCTGGCGCTTCGCCCCAACTCATCCCGCGCCCTGGTGCGTTGGCTAACGGGGTAATAAATGGGGTTGATACCAGATGTGTAATGTCACCTGGCATCAAGCCCAGCAATTAGTAATGTCACGGCGTCTATCAGACACCCGACATAACTAATTGACAGTAAACAAAAGCAAAAAAAGACAACAAAAATTTTTTTATTAGAAAAAACACTCCCCAAATCATTCCCTTGTTCTCCAATTTAATAAAAAAAATGGGTCCGCAGAAATCCATTTGGATGTCCCACGTCGGCTCTGGACCTTCTAGAATATGGGGGCACGTTCAGGGAACGTATCCCCCATTTTCTAGGAGGGCAGACCCTCCATTTGAGGAGAGTGGGTGCAAAAATCTGCACCCACTCTCCCCGGGTCACAGCTGCAGAGTGCGAGCAGCCAGCACAGCTCTCTGAACACAGTGCTGACTGCCAGCTGCTCGGAACATGTGACCGGCCGGCGTCTGCTGTGAAGGAGGAGGGGGCCGCGGGGGATCAGCGCTGCGACCGGACAGGTATGTATGACACCGGGGGGAATTGGGGTGAACGGGCAGGGCCTGGGTGCATTTTTCTGTCGCATGTCTCAAGGCACATGCGACAGATAACATAGGAGCAGGGCGGCCGGTGCGCTACTATGCGCGCGGCCATGTTGGATTTTCGGGAGGGGGGTCGGGGGTCAGGGCGGGCACTTTGGCGACACCGGGGGCTTTGCCAGGAAGTGAGGTCAACAGGAAACCTCTTGACCTCACTTCCAGGTAAATGCCTGCGTTCTGGCGTGCCGACAAAGCCCGCGGACCGCAACAAAAAAGCAGGTCCATGCGGTGTAGCTGCGTTCTGACCCCACATCATTGATTTCAATGGGGGAGAGAACGCAGCCACAACGCACAAAAGAAGTGACATGCTGCTTTTCTTTCCGCACCGATTTTTGGCATCAAAAACGCTGCGTTTAGAAACGCAGCGTGTGCAGTGATTTTTCAGCTTTCCCATACACTTTGCTGGGAAAGCTGAACGCATGCAATTTGCCACTGAAACGCTGCGGTTCAAAACGCAGCGTTTCCGCGGTAAAAAACGCAACGTGTGCACACAGCCTAAAGCCAAATGAATTGGGCTAAGCTGCAATACTAGACATGGTGGCTCAGTGGTTAGCACTACAGCCTTGTAGGGCTGGGGTCCTGGGTCCAAATCCCACCGAGGACAACATCTGAAAGGAGTTTGTATGTTCTCCCCGTGTTTGCGGGAGTTTCCTCTGGGTACTCCGGTTTCCTCCTGAACTCTATAGACATATGGAATTTAGATTGTGAGCTCCAATGGGGACAGTTAGGACGATGTCTGTAAAGCGATGAGGAATTTATAGCGTTATGTAAGTGAGAAAATAAATGAACAAGTGTGGCACTGTTTCTGCATGAGAGCAACCATGATTCTGAAAGCTCTTAAGGCCCCGTCACACGCTATGATACATCGGGCGATATGTCGTCGGGATCACGGATTCCGTGATGCACATCCGGCAACGTTTGATATATTGTAGCGTGTGACAGCTACGAGCGACTATTAACGAGAAAAAATACCTTATCGTTGTTCGTTGATACGTCGCTCATTTTCATAATGTCGTTCCACCTTCTGCGCGCCGGTTGTTCATCGTTCCCGAGGCAGCACACATCGCTCCGTATGACACCTCAGGACCGATGAACACAGCTTACCTGCGTCCCGCCGGCAATGCGGAAGGAAGGAGGTGAGCGGGATGTTACATCCCGCTCATCTCCGCCCCCCACTTCTATTGGGCCGCCGCTGTGTGACGTCGCTATGATGCCGACCATCCTTCCCCCTTCAGGAAGTGGATGTTCGCCGCCCACAGCGACGTCATGAGGGAGGTAAGTCCGTGTGACGGGGGTAAACGACTTTGTGCGCCACGGGCAACTAATTGCCCATGACGCACAAACGACAGGGCGGGTGCGATCACTCATGTGATCGCACAATAAATCGGCGCTTGTGATGCCGGCCTTAGACTTTAAACTTCAAAAAGGAGTTACAACTGTGGTGGAAAGTCGAGGACTTAGCAACAATATGGTAATTTAAGAAGACTTTACTTACTGTGAGTAGATGTACAAGATCCATATTAGCATCCAGGGGAGGCGCGATGTTTTGTAACTGGATCAGCTCATTGATATGGTTGTACATGGAATGTAGCTTTGGCACGTTGATTTGCTTCTCATCCAAAAAGTCAGGCATGGCCTCATAGAGAGAAATCAGGTCTTTTAGATGAACCCCAAGAATGGGAATCTTGAAATTGCTGCACTCGTTGTATACTCTCCGGTAATTATCATAATTCCTACAGGAGGTCAGGAGCTCTGTCATTTCATTAAGGACCTGCAAGAAGAAGCATATGATATTTAATGCCAGGGAATGCCAACTAGCTTGTGAGGATATTACTTGTGTCTTCATCCTCAAGGGTTTTCAGTAATCCTCTGTGTAATGTCCCCCCAAATTTTGTCAATGGCCTCTAAAATATGACAATACACTCCATTTTTTTGTAGGTATAAATGTCTAATTTAATACACACCTTATGCACATCATGAGACACATGAGAACTGGTCTCCTTAAGCCGAGAGATGGAGCTGTGACAAAGCCCTCCAATGACTGCCATTAACGTGTTAAAGTTCTGCAACTGCTGAAGTTTCTGTAAGGACAGTGACAGCAAATGATATTGGTATACAGAGCTGTATACATCTTTTCTCCTTCACAACACGTGGACATGAATGACTCTTACCTGAGCCACGTGAATAAACTTGGTGAGGACTTCAGCTCGTAACTGTGGAGTTGGTCGGCTCAAGACCATCAGTTGAACCCACTGGGAAATCCCATTGCAGAGAGCTATTGAGCGTTCCATCGTGGGATTATCCTTCACGCAACCATTCACAATGTAGTTCTGATAGTCTGAAAACTAAAAGAAATAATGGTATTCTTATAAAGAACCAACGTTCGATGTTCAACACATCATATTTATAGGTTATGTATGTTATATAGTGGCTACTTAGTCAAATGTTAGTCAAATCTTCCTATAGATTTACAGAGCATTACATTAAAAGATTCTCCACAGCTGTAATAGACCTGAAAGAAATTCCCATAGAGTTGCCATATCAGTTTACTCACAGAAATTCTGCGGAAGGATTTGAATTCTAGATACGTCAAGTGTTCTGCTAGTTCTTGTGGCTCCAAGTGGTCAAACAAAAGGGAGACTTTCCTTTTCTTGCTACAGTTAGGTTTTATTCTTTGTGTTAGTTTTCTTGACCACTCCCGAGAGTTACTAGAATAATACAGATAGGAAATTATAAGATGACAGACATAGTTAGAAATGAGGTACATGATATACAAATAGATAAGATGAAGAGGTGTTCTAAACATAAGTAAAGAGAACCAAATCAAAGGACTTCAAATAGTAGGCTATTCCATTACTTATTCAGAAAAAATGATCCACTATCACGTATCTGTGAGTATAAACGTATACGACCCTTTAGGATTACCACAGAATTTGAAGGCGGAATTAGAATCTGGAGTTTAGAGTCAATGACATGACAATCAGGTGTGATAGGGCAACCGGTTTTATGTGAAGAACAGGGATCTATCAAAGTCTGATATCCACAACACACGTTTATGGAAGTGTTTCATGGTATGGACAGAGGAGATTTTTGAGAACCTCAGAAGAAGAGTTGTTGTTACTCATCAAGGTGGAGAAGGTTCTCTAAAGAGCTTGCCTCCAACAATCCACAGGGGCTTGCTAAGGTTCTCTAAAGAGATTGCCTCCAACAATCCACAGGGACGTGCTAGAGGTACCGTCACACTAAGCGACGCTCCAGCGATCCCACCAGCAACCTGACCTGGCAGGGATCGCTTGAGCGTCGCTACATGGGTTGCTGGTGAGCTGTCATACAGGCAGATCTCACCAGCAACCAGTGACCAGCCCCCAGCCAGCAGCGACGCGTGGAAGCGATGCTGCGCTTGGTAACTAAGGTAAATATCGGGTAACCAAAACGATATTTACCTTCGTTACCAGTGCACACCACTTAGCGCTGGCTCCCTGCACTCCTAGCCAGAGTACACATCGGGTTAATTACCCGATAATATAATCTGTAGTCTGGCTATGTGTGCAGAGAGCAGGGAGCCGGCACTGACAGCATGACAGCGGCGGACGCTGGTAACGAAGGTAAATATCGGGTAACCAAGGAAAGGGCTTCTTGGTTACCCGATATTTACATTGGTTACCAGCGTCCGCAGAAGCCGGCTCCCTGCTCACTGCACATTCAGTTGTTGCTCTGTCGCTGTCACACACAGCGATGTGCCCTTCACAGCGGGAGAGCAACAACTAAAAAATGGTCCAGGACATTCAGCAACGACCGGCGACCTCACAGCAGGGGCCAGGTTGTTGCTGGATGTCACACACAGCAACATCGCTAGCAACATCGCTGTTACGTCACAAAAGTCGTGCCTCAGCAGCGATGTTGCTAGCGATGTTGCTTAGTGAGACGTGGCCTTAAGTTTCTCTAAAGAGATTGCCTCCAACAACCCACAGGGGCGTGCTAAGGTTCTCTAAAGAGATTGCCTCCAACAATCCACAGGGGCGTGCTAAGGTTCTCTAAAGAGATTGCCTCCAACAATCCACAGGGGCGTGCTAAGGTTCTCTAAAGAGATTGCCTCCAGCAACCCACAGGGGCGTGCTAAGGTTCTCTAAAGAGATTACCTCCAACAATCCACAGGGGCGTGCTAAGGTTCTCTAAAGAGATTGCCTCCAGCAACCCACAGGGGCGTGCTAACATGCTTTTCAATTCCCGCTGCCCGGCCTCATCAGTGGTGACGCGCGTACCTGTGTTCATTGTCACCGATTCAGATACTGGGTTTAGGGTCAGTGCGCATGATCAGAAGTCACTGCACTTCCGGTCATGCACACTAAGGAAGGAAGGGCTATGTGGGGGCTCATATGTAAGGGCTCACAGTGACTATAAAGGGAATATGTGGGGGCTCACATTATATATAGAGGCTAAGTGGGGGCTCATACTGTGTTTAGGAGACTGAGGTGGGGTCATACTGTATACAGGGGGCTCATACTCGATATAGGAGGCTATGTGGGGGCTCACATTGTATATGTGAGGGGCTATTTGAGGGCTCACATTGTACATAGAGGGGTTATGTGGGAACATACATTATATATAGAGGCTATTTAGAGGCTGATACTGTATATAGGAAGCTATGTGGGGGCTCACAGTGAATATAAAGGGGCTATGTGGGGGTTCACATTGCATAATGTGGGGGTATGTGAGAGCCCACACTGTATATAGTAGGCTATATGGGGGCTCAAACTGTATATAGAGAGGTTATGTAAGGGCTAACACTGTATATAAAGGGACATAGTGGGGGCTCACATTGTATATAAAGGGGCTATGGGGGGCTCACATTGTGTATAGAGGGGCTATGTGTGAGCCCATACTGTATATAAGAGGCTATGTGGGGGCTCATCCTGTATGTAGGGGCTATGTGGGGTCTCTTACTGTATAGAGAGGGGATATGTGGGGCTCATACTGTATAGAGAGGGGATATGTGGGGCTCATAATGTATAGAGGAGATATGTGGGGCTCATACTGTATAGAGAGGGGATATGTGGGGCTCAATGTATAGAGGAGATATGTGGGGCTCATACTGTACAGAAGGGATATGTGGCGCTCATACTGTATAGAGAGTGGATATGTGGGACTCATACTGTATAGAGAGTGGATATGTAGGGCTCATACTGCATTGAGAGGGGATATGTGTGGCTCATACTGTATAGAGAGGGGATATGTGGGGCTCATACTGTATAGAGAGGGGATATGTGGGGCTCATACTGCATAGAGAGGGGATATGTGTGGCTCATACTGTATAGAGAGGGGATATGTGGGGCTCATACTGTATAGAGGGGATATGTGGGGCTCATACTGTATAAGGAGGTTATATGTGGGACTCATACTGTATAGAGAGGGGATATGTGGGAATCATACAGTACAGAAGGGATATGTGGCACTCATACTGTATAGAGAGGGGATATGTGGGACTCATACTGTACAGAAGGGATATGTGGGTCTCATACTGTATAGAGAGGAGATATGTGGGGCTCATAATGCATAGAGAGGGGATATGTGGGGCTCATACTGTATAGAGAGGGGATATGTGGGGCTCATACTGTATAGAGAGGGGATATGTGGGGCTCATACCTTATAGAAAGGGGTTATGTGGGGGCTCATACTGTGCATAAGGGATGTCAATATATTTATTTGAGCTCAATACTAAGTGATACAATTAATATTTACATGAAATAATAATATATTAATATTAATACTGAGCAGAATTAATTTCAGTCCCTTGGTTCAGCTTTCCACTCCAGTTATGATCTCTTATGTGATCCCTAGGGAAAATGAATTGCCCACCATTGCTGTAGACAGATGAATATATAGACAAGCCGTTCTTAGCTACTAACATTTGAGCAGTGTCAAGCAAATGCCAATGTGACTCTTCTCCTTGCGCTCGCACCATCTCTTGGAACTCTTCCATGGTCTGCGTTAGACACGAGTCCATTTTAAACATGGTCCAAAGTTCTGTAATCCAGTACCTGATGAGGATAATGGGGTTAGTAACACCACATTACACATGGTTGGAAAGCTTGGTTGTCCGGGACGTGAAGACATGGAGGCCACCACAACCTTTAGATAGTCATCTCACCTTACAAAGTAGCATATCTTGAGGCAGAACATTGAAGACCTCTTCTCCAGAGCCGCCTCATATGTAAGGAATTTCAGTTAAGGATAGATAGAAGAGGAGGAGGAGGAACGACGCAATAAAAAGAAAATGATAAATTCTATGGAAACGGGTTGTAAATGTCGGCGGGTTTGTATTCACGTCCTATGTATTGTGTCATCAGAGAACCAAGGCAATATAGAAGGTTTTCTATTTTCCAGGATGGGATGAGTCTTATGTAGGTTATACAATAAACAAGTGTTGGACGTAATGGCTCTGTTGCCAGGTTATGCCTCCCCCATGAGTCTGCTCATTAGCCGCAGCCCCGGGAGCACATGCCTGTCAATACCAACACACATGCTCCGGTCCTCATGTGTCTTCTCATTACCTGCATCATTACCGACACAATCAAAGGTGTCTGAGATAAAGGAAGGTAAAAAAGAAATCCATTCACATCTGATAAATGAGTCTCAAACACTCCTGCGCAGACGGATGTAACCAAGCAACCTATTAGCATCACTTTACAGCCATAATAGCCAGAGTTCTGCAGAACCCAGCCCGGATCACCAGAGGTTTCTAAGTTCAGACCGGAAAACCTGTGCGGTGACATATGCTACATACATCTAACCATAGGCTCAGCAGGACCGCGTCCACACTTTAACCCCTTAAGGGTCTTTTCTTTATTTTTCATTTTTTCCTCCTCTTCTTCCAAAGCCTTTACTTTTTTTTTTACATTGGCGTATGAGGGTTTGTCGGATGAATTGACGTTTTTAAAGGGAACCTGTCAGGTGTAATATGCTCCCAGTACCACGAGCAGTTTTGGGTGAATATTGCTAATCCCTGCCTAACCGTCCCTGTATCTAGTATCATACATAAAGACATCTTTAGAAACAGTATTTCTAAAGTTCGTTTATGATATGCTAATGAGCGGGGGGACTAGTCACAAGGGCATTAGTTCCTACGCTCATTCCACCCTCTTAGCATGTAAGCACACCCACAGGGGCGTGCTAACATGCTATTGAATGTCCATCGTCCAGAATCATCTGAGGTGATGCGCATACCTGTGTCCGTTGCACCTCCTCAGAATGCCGGACTTAAGGCCTCTTTACACACAGCGATATCGCTAGTGATGTCACTGGTGAAAGCACCCGCCCCCGTCGGTTGTGCGTCATGGGCAAATCGCTGCCCGTGGTGCACAACATCGCTAACACCCGTCACACGGACTTACCTGCCTAGCGACGTCGCTGTGGCCGGCGAACCGCCTCCTTTCTAAGGGGGAGGTTCATGTGGCATCACAGCGGCGTCACTAAGCGGCCGCCCAATAGAAGCGGAGGGGTGGAAATGAGCGTCCGTAACATCCACCTCCTTCCTTCCTCATTGTCGGCGGCTGCAGGTACGGTGTTGTTCCTTGTTCCTGCGGTGTCACACAAAGCGATGTGTGCTGCCGCAGGAGCGACGAACAACATCGTACCTGCAGCAGCAACGATATTTGAGATTAGAACGACGTGTCAACGATCAATGATATGGTGAGTATTTTTGATCGTTGACGGTCATTCCTGCGTTTCACAAGCAACGACGTCGCTAACGAGGCCGGATGTGCGTCACAAAATTCCGTGACCCCAACGACATCTCGTTAGCGATGTTGTTGCGTGTTAGGTGGCCTTTAGGGTCAGTGCACATGATCAAAAGTCACTGCACTTCTTGTCATGCACATTAGACCTCTCTAAAGCCGGGATGCGTACACCCGGCTTCATAGTGCGCATGACCGGAAATGGGGTAATTTCGGATCATGCGCACTGACCCTAAGCCCGATGTCTGAGGCAGTGACAATTGACACAGGTACATGCGTCACTGCCGATGATGACGCTGGGCAAAAAGCATGCTGTGGATGTGCTAACATGCTAAGAATGAATGAGCACAGGAACTAACACCCTTGTGACTAGTCCCCGCACTCATTAGCATATCATAAAGGATCTTTGGAAATACGGTAATCTTTCTAAAGATCTCTTTATCTATACTACCAGATACAGGGACAGTTAGGCAGGAATTAGTAATATGCACCAAGAACTGCTCATGGTCCTGTGTGTATATTGCACCTGACAGGTTCCCTTTAATTGACACCATTGACTTTACCATATGATGTACTGAAAGCCAAAGGAAAAAAAGGAATTCTGATAATGTTATTTTGGGTTTCCTTCTTACAGCATTTGTTATGCATTAAAAATGACCAGACAACATGATTCTTCAGGGAAGTATGATTATGGTGATACCAAACCTATAATTATTTTTTTATTTTTTATGTATGATTTCAATGGTTAGAAAAAAAAATTAAAAACTTTGTTAAAAAAAAACCCCTAGGTTTCTGTCGCCAATTGTTGAGATCTAACTTTTTGTTTTTCAATCAATGGAGTTGGGTGACCCCCAAAATGCCAATATTTATTTTTAAAATACCATATATTTATACTGTAATAGGGGTCGATTTAATCTATTATTTTTTCACTTTTTTTTAACCCCTTCAGCCCCGGGGCTTTTTCCGTTTTTGCGTTTTTGTTTTTTGCTCCCCTTCTTCCGAGAGCCGTAACTTTTTTATTTTTCCATCAATCTTGCCATATGAGGGCTTGTTTTTTGCGGGACAAGTTGTACTTTTAAATGAAACCATAAGTTTTACCATATGGTGTACTGGAAAGCAGCAAAAAAATTCCAAGTGTGGAAAAATTGCAAAAAAGTGTGATGGCACAATAGTTTTTGGGATGTTTTATTCACGGTGTTCACTATATGGTAAAACTGATGTGTAGGTATGATGCCTGAGGTCGGTGCGAGTTTGTAGACACCAAACATGTATAGATTTACTTGTATCTAAGGGGTTAAAAAAAATTCGCAAGTTTGTCCAATAAAAGTGGCGCACGTTTTGCGCCATTTTCCGAAACACGTAGCGTTCTTATTTTTTGGGATCTATGGCTCAGTGACGGCTTATTTTTTGCGCCTCGAGCTGATGTTTCTAATGGTATCATTTTTGCGCAGATGCTACGTTTTGATCGCCTGTTATTGCATTTTGCGTAAAACTTGCGGCGACCAAAAAACGTAATTTTGGCGTTTGGAATTTTTTTGCCACTACGCCGTTTACCAATCAGATTAATTGATTTTATATTTTGATAGATCGGGCATTTCTGAACGCGGCGATACCAAATATGTGTATATTTATTTATTTTTTAACCCTTTAATTTTCAATGGGGGGAAAGGGGGGTGATTTGAACTTTTAGGTTTTTTGTTTTTTTTTTAATTTTTTAAAACTTTTTTTTTACTTTTATTTTACTAGTCCCCCTAGGGGGCTATAGCGATCAGCAATCCGACTGCTGATCGCTATCTGCTGATCACAGCTACACAGCTGTAAACAGCAGAAATAGTCACTTTCTTTTTTCCTCTGCTCCGTGCCGAGGAAGAATGAAAGTGAAACATCATAGCAGCAGGCGTCATCACATGACCCTGTGCTACGATGGCAACCACCGAACGTCACGTGATCACTCACGTGACGTCCGGAGGGGGCGGCGGTAAGTAAAAAACATGGCCGCGCGCATATAGATCTCGCTGCCAGACTTTGGCAGCGAGATCTAAGGGGTTAATGTTCCGGGTGGAATGCGATTCCACTCGGAACATGTAGGCACACGTCAGCTGTTGAAAACAGCTGATATGTGTGCCGATCCACGCCGCCTGCCCGCGGCAGGGGGCGGGGCTTACCGGGACACGATCCATGACGGAAAGATCCGTCCATGGTCATGAAGGGGTTAAATTAATTTTTCACTTTTTTATTGTTTTTATCAGTTCACCCCAGGGGACTTTACCTGCTTTTACTACAAATTGATATTCTCCTATGAAGCTCAACCACAGGATGGGCTTCATAGGGAGGACCAAGATGGCAGTAATGGGGGGGCCTTGTCTTGGCTAACAGCTGCCATGACAATGCAACAGCACCCCAGTGATTGACTGCAGCATCTAAATGCTAAAACGGCAGGGATTGTAGCTCTGGTTGCTGCTGTTAGAGGCAGATGGCAGCTGTATATACGTGCACTCTAGACTGACATACAGTTACTGTATGTCGGGGTGCAACAAGGACTTAAAGTGAGTTTGTCAGCAGGTTTTTGCTATGTAAGCTGAAGACAGAATGCTGCAAGGGTTAACACAGAGAATGTAGGCATGCCTGTCTTGTTAAGGTCAGATCTGTTGTTTATTTGCTATGTTTGTTTAAACATTAGAACTGATTGTTGCTCGGACTACATTGTCATGCGCAAAGTCGTCCGGCACACCCCTCCACTGATTGACACCTCACTGTCAATATACAAGTGTGGCGCCCCTGAGGCTTCCGTCGCCACAGAGACATTGCACCTCAGCCAGAGGTGTGATGTCCCATTCTGGGTAAGGAAAGGAGAAAACGCCGGTTCACAGGCAAATTCACAGTACACCCATTGTTAGGCATATTTTGGGACCAGGGATAGTGGCAACTACCCCCCATGCTGCATTCTGAGGGGCTGTAAGACCCATCCCTTCTCCCATAGGGTGGGGCCTAGCAACTGGGTAGGTGGGAGGAGCCAACAGCTAGATAGAGCAGAGACAGGAAGGTCAAGTGTAGTTAGTCTAAGTTGGGAGAGGAGAGCTGACAGGAGCTAGCAAGGAGAAGTTAGAGAGAGAGAAAGTGAAACTTCCTGGTGGAGACCCTGGGGCCAAGCTAGGCACAGGTGACACCACAGCAGAGAACTACAGAAAGGATTCCAGGGCCACTGAAAGGCTTTCAAGCTTGTGGCCTGTTCCACTAAGTCATCGGGTGGAGGGATCAGGCTGCATACAGGCAACGGTCCCTAGAAACTGGAGGAAGAGAAGTCATTTCCAAAAGTGAACACCGAGGCCCAGGGTGGTTGCAAGAGCCCAGGGCCACAACCCACTGTAGAACCCCCTAGGAAGAGGGCAAGTTCCATCCAGGCAAGCCTTCTTGTCCAGAACCTATAGTGGAGGCCAAGACAGGTTTATCCAGAAAAGTCAAGGCTCTGAAGACAGCCGAGGGAAGAGACACAACAGAGGGGTGCACCGGCATTTATTCCCAGATCTACCCGGGATCGGCGGAGGTCCCTAACGGTGAATTTCAGCAGTCCAAAGGCACCAGTGTGCTGCAGCCCTGGAATCGTGAGTAAACATCTTGAAACTGCACCCCCTGGTGTTGCCTCCATTATTTCGCCTGCACTGCACTAACTACAACACTACCATAGACTTTAATAAGCACCAACGGTTGCCCCGGGGTACCGCTCCACCTGTGGGGAGCGGAACTACCATAGCTGCCAGTCCATCAGCCCCGGAGGTCCCATCAAGCAGCGGCGGCTCCTTAGTCGCAATCCACAGGTGGCGTCACGAATATTCTACAAACTTTACTATTAATTACCATCTCCATCACTGCGATATTAATTGACTCCCGCCAGGGTCACGGAGTCGGGCCCTGCCACCGCTGACTACCCCCGGACTATTCCGGCCCGGCACCGGGTGTCCCAGAGCCCTGGGGTGGGCGAGTCACAATTTCTATAGAGAGCCTGGTGGGGGCGGTAGTAGCTGTCTCAGCTCTGCCACATGGCTAAATCTAAAAATGGTGATTGTATCAGAACGGCTGCACCCAGTAATCTAAGTGATACATCGTTGGATTCAGGATCTCATTACCAACATCATCCTGCTCTCAGATGAGATAGTAAAAACCTGCTGACAGATTCCCTTTAACATTAAGTGCAAGCTTGATCCACCCACATCATTTTGCAGCATATTACATAGGGTTTTCCCCTTTTTTAAGGTTGTAAAAACTGTGACTTGATGTTCCTTTAGTCTAAAGCCGTGTTCACATGACATGTAACCAATGATGTTTTTGCCTATATGTTTTACTTTATTTTATAAGAAAAAAACAAAACGATTCCTTTGACCTAAAGCGAAATATTGGAAAATCCACCCTTCTGTGGTTTTGGGGGTCACTTCTAATTTTGTCGCCCTCTGAATATGGTGGTTTTAACCAACAGGTTTCTCTATAGGACTTGAAAAATGTCTGTAAAAAATACCACTGAAGCGGTGTAAATCTATAGCTTCTTTTTTTTTTAGATAAAGAATAGGACATACAACAGTATGAGGTGGCGATCTAACAGCCGGCAATATCTGCACTGTGCGGGAAAGGATATAGTGTCCTGAGCTTGTTGAGCAGGTCTGCGGAGGGGATCAGGAAGCCATGCATCGTCAGCATGATCTGCACCAGCTCGCTGCCCTGGCAAACATTGCCATCAGAATCTGGAAAAGATAAGGGTTACAAAGATTACAAGGGGCGGAATCCAATCTAGCAAAGTCACAGGAACAACGCGGAGATCAGCACAGGATACCGCCACGTCACAGAGCTGCTGGTGACAGGTGTCATGGCCTAAAGGGGAAGATGGGCTAATAAATGCGAAACTCTGCTGTCCTATAAAAAATATCACTGAGAAAAGCACTTCTTACCAACCTAGAGTAAGCAAGAAGGAGAGGACACAGCAGTATGGCTGCAGCATCAGACTACACAGTTGTTTTGTAGTCTGTTGCCGTGGAAACCTATAGGCCTGCAGAGGAGCTTATTAACTACTGGACAATCCCTGCTTTATCAATTTAGGGCCTTTACAAAATAAAAACAACCGCTACTCACCTACTATACCGATATCGACTCCGCTATTTGCGGCTGGTCATGCGACTTGACAATATCACGTGACCACTGCAGCCGATCAGTGAAAGAGACGGTCACGTGACACAATAGTGTGATAAACTGAGAATGGCAGAACCCAGATCTCAAGAACGGCGTTGCTACAGGAGGTGAGAAACTGGGAGATTTTATTTTATGAAGGGTCCTGAAGTGACTAAGCAGGGGTTGTCTAATTGTGGATTACCCATACCTCCCAAGTTTTCAAGAAAGGAAAGAGGGACAAAGTATGCGGGGCAAATTTTGACCACGCCCCTAGCCACACCCCTAGCCACACCCATTTAGCAGTAAGGGTCATTCAGCAGATGCCCCGGACTGTTCATTCATATTTATAGCAGTCAGAATTTTTTTATATTTCTGTGTCACTATATGACATGTTGCTTATTTGTGCCTATCAATCCGTGTTCACACGTTGCATAAATTCTGTTTCTTTTTGTTTCTGTCTGCACCAAACTACACAATAACAATCTTCTCTGTTTTTTCCATTTTTGCTGCATTTTTTCTGCCTTTTCTCTATTATTTAATGTGTTTTTGGTTCACATGTGAATCTGCGTTGTTAAGTGTTTTTATCGTACAGAGAAGCTTTTTCCTGCATTTTTTTAAGCTCCACATAGAAACCTCCAGAGAAACCCCCCCCCCCCCCCCCCCCGAAAACCGCAGAATTCAGCGGCGTCTTTTCATGGAATCACATCCACTTTACTTGGACAATTAAACACAGCAGAATAAATGTGCAAAGAAACAGCAGAAAAAAATGCAGCATTTACACTACATGTGAACATGGACTAATTGTCCAAGCAAAGTGGATGAGACGTCCTGAAATCTCCGCTCCTGGTGCGTGGAAAGACGCCGCTGAACTGTGCGGATTTGGTGTTTCTTTCTTTATAAGCTTCAGGATTCACATCAGCAACAAACATGTATCAAATAAGGGGGACAATGTATAAAAAATACCGCAAACACGCAATAATCAGAGAACATTGTTATTGCACTCGTGGCGCGGACACCTGCAGAAAAAATGCAGCATTTACGCTATGTGTAAACACGGCCTCAGTGATCCATTTTTATTACATTTTTTTATGGGTTTTAATAAAGAAAAATAATAAATTGCGCCTTTTTTTCCCGCCATTTACCGATCCCCATAAATAATCTGATCGCTGTGTTGTTCAGGTCATTACAATTACAGGGACACCAAATATGTCCATGTTATTTGCTGATTTGTAATGTTTATTATTTTATAAAAAAAAGTGCAATAAAATTACATTATTCTATTTTTTTTTTTATTATTTTTAGTAACTTTATTAGAAGAAAAAAAATCCTCTTTTCCTCTCCCTCTAGAATACAGGACATAGAGATGCTGCTCTGTACAATGGAGCTGTGTCCTGTGTAATCTGCTGTGTAAGAGGCTGCATTGTAGGTTCATTTATGTGAAATCCTCCCTCTGACATCATCAGTCCTAGTGGCTCAACAGCTAGAGCAGCTAGGAAAGCCAGGTTACTGGACACAAGTTTTGAACGTTGCTGGTTTGAATCCAAGGTGGTGAAGATAAAAAAAAAATTAAAAAATTGTATTTGTATTTTTTTCCTCATTTCTTTATAGTAGTTTTATGGGAACAAATGAATCTGACTCTTTCACCAACATTGAGATACAGTATTTATCTATCTATCTATCTCTATCCCTCTATCTATCTATGATTCTATCTAACTATGATTCTATCTCTCTATCTATGATTCTATCTATGATTCTATCTATCTATGATTCTATCTATCTATGATTCTATCTATCTATGATTCTATCTATCTATGATTCTATCCCTCTATCTATCTATGATTCTATCTCTATCTATCTATTATCTGTCGTGTATCTATATATCCCTCTATCATCCATCCCTCTATCATCCATCCATCCCACTATCATCCATCCATCCCTCCCTCTATCTCTCCATTCATCCCTCCATTCATCCCTCCATCATCCATCCATTCATCCCTCTATCCCTCCATTCATCCCTCCCTCTATCCCTCCTTTCATCCCTCTATCCCTCCATTCATCCCTCCTTCTATTCCTCCATTCAACCCTCCATTCATCCCTCTATCATCCATCCATCCCTGCCTCTATCCCTCCATTCATCCCTCTATCCCTCCATTCATCCCTCCCTCTATCCCTCCATTCATCCCTCTATTCATCCCTCTATCATCCATCCATCTCTCCCTCTATCCCTCCATTCATCCCTCTATCATCCATGCATCCATCCCTCCCTCCATTCATCCCTCTATCATCCATCCCTCCCTCCATTCATCCCTCCATTCATCCCTCTATCATCCATCCATCCCTCCCTCTATCTCTCCATTCATCCCTCCATTCATCCCTCTATCCCTCCATTCATCCCTCTATCATCCATCCATCCCTCCCTCTATCACTCCCTCTATCCCTCCATTCATCCCTCCATTCATCCCTCTATCATCCATCCATCTATCCCTCCCTCTATCCCTCCATTCATCCCTCCATTCATCCCTCTATTATCCATCCATCCCTGCCTCTATCCCTCCATTCATCCCTCTATCCCTCCATTCATCCCTCCCTCTATCCCTCCATTCATCCCTCCATTCATCCCTCTATCCCTCCATTCATCCCTCCTTCTATCCCTCCATTCATCCCTCCCTCTATCCCTCCATTCATCCCTCTATCATCCATCCATCCATCCCTCTATCCCTCCTTTCATCCCTCTATCCCTCCATTCATCCCTCCATTCATCCCTCTATCCCTCCATTCATCCCTCCATTCATCCCTCTATCATCCATCCATCCCTCCATTCATCCCTCTATCATCCATCCATCCCTGCCTCTATCCCTCCATTCATGTCTCCCTCTATCCCTCCATTCATCCCTCTATCATCCATCCATCCCTCCATTCATCCCTCTATCCCTCCATTCATCCCTCCATTCATCCCTCCTTCTATCCCTCCATTCATCCCTCCATTCATCCCTCTATCATCCATCCATCCCTCCCTCTATCCTTCCATTCATCCCTCCATTCATCCCTCTATCATCCATCCATCCCTGCCTCTATCCCTCCATTCATGCCTCCCTCTATCCCTCCATTCATCCCTCTATCATCCATCCCTCCCTCTATCCCTCCATTAATCCCTCCATTCATCCCTCTATCATCCATCCATCCCTCTATCCTTCCATTCATCCCTCTATCATCCATCCATCCATGCCTCTATCCCTCCATTCATGCCTCCCTCTATCCCTCCATTCATCCCTCTATCATCCATCCATCCCTCCCTCTATCCCTCTATTCATCCCTCTATTCATCCCTCCATTCATCCCTCCATTCATCCATCCCTCCCTCTATCCCTCCATTCATCTCTCCATTCATCCCTCTATCATCCATCCATCCCTGTATCCCTCCATTCATCCCTCCATTCATCCATCCATCCCTCCCTCTATCCCTCCTTTCATCCCTCTATCATCCATCCATCCATCCCTCTATCCCTCCATTCATCCCTGCAGCTGAATAATCTGCTTCTGGTGTCTCACCTGCAGTATAGAGGTCAAGATAACAAAATCTTCCTATTGCTTTCAATACAGGCAGTAGCTCAGTGGTAAAGCTGCTGCCTTTGAAACAATGAACTCACAGTTCCACGAGTTTGAGTCCCGGCCGCCCCGAAAATCCAGAGCCGATGATAATTTAATTTCATTTATTGACTCCACTGAGGGGAGGAGCCGGGACATCAGCTGTGAGCCGCGGGAGTGCGGGACAGACCTGATAAATCGTGGCAGTCCCGCAGAATCCGGGACGGTTGGGAGGTATGGATTACCCCTTTAAACAATAACACATTTGTGTCCTACCTCATGGGGAGGGCATTGCATCTTAGGTATCCATGGTTATGTCCACTCATATAGTGACAGATAGTTGCTCATGGTCGTAACCATGGATACCTAAGTTGCAATGCCCTGCACATGAGGTTAAGAGATATACAGTTAGGTCCAGAAATATTTGGACAGTGACACAAGTTTTGTTATTTTAGCTGTTTACAAAAACATGTTCAGAAATACAATTATATATATATATAATATGGGCTGAAAGTGCACACTCCCAGCTGCAATATGAGAGTTTTCACATCCAAATTGGAGAAAGGGTTTAGGAATCATAGCTCTGTAATGCATAGCCTCCTCTTTTTCAAGGGACCAAAAGTAATTGGACAAGGGACTCTAAGGGCTGCAATTAACTCTGAAGGCGTCTCCCTCGTTAACCTGGGATGAATGAAGTAGTTAAAAGGTCTGGGGTTGATTACAGGTGTGTGGTTTTGCATTTGGAAGCTGTTGCTGTGACCAGACAACATGCGGTCTAAGGAACTCTCAATTGAGGTGAAGCAGAACATCCTGAGGCTGAAAAAAAAGAAAAAATCCATCAGAGAGATAGCAGACATGCTTGGAGTAGCAAAATCAACAGTCGGGTACATTCTGAGAAAAAAGGAATTGACTGGTGAGCTTGGGAACTCAAAAAGGCCTGGGCGTCCACGGATGACAACAGTGGTGGATGATCGCCGCATACTTTCTTTGGTGAAGAAGAACCTGTTCACAACATCAACTGAAGTCCAGAACACTCTCAGTGAAGTAGGTGTATCTGTCTCTAAGTCAACAGTAAAGAGAAGACTCCATGAAAGTAAATACAAAGGGTTCACATCTAGATGCAAACCATTCATCAATTCCAAAAATAGACAGGCCAGAGTTAAATTTGCTGAAAAACACCTCATGAAGCCAGCTCAGTTCTGGAAAAGTATTCTATGGACAGATGAGACAAAGATCAACCTGTACCAGAATGATGGGAAGAAAAAAGTTTGGAGAAGAAAGGGAACGGCACATGATCCAAGGCACACCACATCCTCTGTAAAACATGGTGGAGGCAACGTGATGGCATGGGCATGCATGGCTTTCAATGGCACTGGGTCACTTGTGTTTATTGATGACATAACAGCAGACAAGAGTAGCCGGATGAATTCTGAAGTGTACCGGGATATACTTTCAGCCCAGATTCAGCCAAATGCTGCAAAGTTGATCAGACGGCGCTTCATAGTACAGATGGACAATGACCCCAAGCATACAGCCAAAGCTACCCAGGAGTTCATGAGTGCAAAAAAGTGGAACATTCTGCAATGGCCAAGTCAATCACCAGATCTTAACCCAATTGAGCATGCATTTCACTTGCTCAAATCCAGACTTAAGACGGAAAGACCCACAAACAAGCAAGACCTGAAGGCTGCGGCTGTAAAGGCCTGGCAAAGCATTAAGAAGGAGGAAACCCAGCGTTTGGTGATGTCCATGGGTTCCAGACTTAAGGCAGTGATTGCCTCCAAAGGATTCGCAACAAAATATTGAAAATAAACATTTTTTTTTGGGTTTGGTTTATTTGTCCAATTACTTTTGACCTCCTAAAATGTGGAGTGTTTGTAAAGAAATGTGTACAATTCCTACAATTTCTATCAGATATTTTTGTTCAAACCTTCAAATGAAACGTTACAATCTGCACTTGAATTCTGTTGTAGAGGTTTCATTTCAAATCCAATGTGGTGGCATGCAGAGCCCAACTCGCGAAAATTGTGTCACTGTCCAAAGATTTCTGGACCTAACTGTAGCTCTGTAAGCAGAACTATAGTACATTTGTAATTGGAGGTATTTGCTAATATTATTATTACACCTACTACATATTAGGATAGGATCTTGGAGATGGGAATAACCCTTTAAGATTTGCTAGTCCTTTAGTTATAATCTCCTGCTGATAAAATAGTAATTTTATCAAAACTACAGCAAGCAGCCCAGTAATTAATACATCTCTGGAATCAGAGTCTTTGCCACGAAATTATGCTGCTATGTCTGTACTTCCAATAGCTATTGGCCTAACTCTCACTCAGCCGACAGTTAATCCTCCCAACTCCCCATACACATGCACTCTCCATTTTACTGAGCATGCATTTTCAATGGGGAGAAGAGCGTAAACCGCTCCCAAATACCTCTGGTGGTGGTAATGTATCTTCCCTAAGAACAAAAGAATTGGACACTGATTTCTAACTATTTCTTCCCACAGATGATATTGGAGAAGAGTCAGTAGCCCAAAACACATTAGTTGGCTACTCCTACCGATATTCGGGAGTTTTACTGACTGTACTGTTATCTGTAGGAATACCTTAAAGGGAATCTGTCACCAGGTTTTTGCGATCAAATCTGAGAGCAGCATAATTTAAGGGCAAAGACTCTGATTCCAGAGATGTGTCACTTACTGGGCTGCTTGCTGTACTTTTGATAAAATTACTGTTTTATCAGCTGGAGATTATGACTAGAGGACTAGCAAACCTTAAAGGGTTATTCCCATCTCAAAGATGCTATCTCAATATGTAGTAGGTGTAGTAATAATAATAATAATATAAGCAAATACCTCCAATTAGAAATGTAGTATAGTTCTCCTGATTAGCTGTCTCTTACCTCATGTTCAGGGCATTGCAGGACCTTAGATACCCATGGATACGAGCACGAGCAACTAAGTAACTGTGACTATATGCGTTGTCGTAACCTTGAATACCTAAGGGCCTGCACATGAGTTAAGAGCCATAGTGAATCAGAAGAACTAGACTACATTTCTAATTGACAGTAGTTTCTAATTTTATTGCTTGTAATCTTGAATACCTAAGCTCATGCAATGCCCTGAACATGAGGTAAGCGACACAGTGAATCAGCAGATCTATACTACATTTCTAATTAACAGTATTTGCTAATATTATTGGTTATAACCTTCAATACCTAAGGCCCTGCAATGCCCTGCACATGAGGTAAGCGACACAGTGAATCAGAAGAACTATACTACATTTCTAATTAACAGTATTTGCTAATATTATTGGTTATAACCTTGAATACCTAAGGTCCTGCAATGCCCTGCACATGAGGTAAGCAACATAGTGAATCTTAAGAACTACACTACATTTCTATTTGACGGTATTTGTTAATATTATTAGTCGTAACCTTGCATACTTAAGGCCCTGCAATGCCCTGCACATGAGGTAAGCGACATAGTGAATCTGGAGAACTACACTACATTTCTATTTGACGGTATTTGTTAATATTATTAGTCGTAACCTTGAATACTTAAGGCCCTGCAATTCCCTGCACCTGAGGTAAGCAACATAGTGAATCAGAAGAACTATACTACATTTATAATTGACAGTATTTGCTAGTATTATTATTATTACACTTACTACATATTGAGATAGGATCTTGGAGAAGGGAATAGGCCTTCAATGCTCATGTGCGCTATCTAATCCATTGATTGGCAGCTTTCTGCCTATGCACAGTGTACACAGAAATCTGCTAATCAGTGGTGTGGGCGGGGTTATACAGAGGTCAGCATTCAGAGAAATGGCAGATCTGCAGCAGATAAAACAATTATTGTAGAAAAGCTATGGCACACAGTTTAGTAAGTGACACATCGCTGGAATCAGGGTCTCCGCCCCTACATTATGCTGGGCCAACAAATACCTGGTGACAGATTCCTTTTACATGATATGTTGCATTTGCTGGTTCCTTTTATGTCCTCTGCTCATATACATGATATACTAAGCAGGAAGCCTCTGATTTCCTTTTGTCTCTCGCACTCGGCGTTGCGTTTCCTCTCCAGCGCTCACTTATTATAATTTACAAGAAGTGGTTTTAGGAGGCATTTTCAAGATGAGGTTAGAGAAGGGGGAGGACCGCGCTGTACACCCAGGAGCGGGTCCTTTCTTTTCTGTGTGTAGCGCAGGGGTTAACAGCTGATGACGCGGGATGTGCACCTTATTGCACCGGGTTACATAAGCAGCGGCGTGTACCCATCCTCAGGGCTGTTATACAAGTTGTTTTCTAGGATCACTAAATGAATATAGGATGCCACTTCAGCACATAATCTGTCATTTACCCTGAGCATCACGTCATGGAAAATAAATCTAAATTAAGGAGGCCGTTTCTGCATTTCACTTCTTCTGTTCTGCAGGTTAGCTGGAGATGTCATGCTGTGTTTCCATTCAGGGAAACTTGTTGTATTAATGCTAATGTGATTGCAATTTTCCTCCATTTTCCACCAGAGTGACAAACAATAGACTTTCTTTTGTTAATGTTCCTCCCACATTTCCCAGCACAGAATCAGTCCCTGGGGGGCTCCGGTTGATTCCTTCTCTCCAGGTACCACACAGAGCTGTCTCCGCTAAGAGCAGCGCTTATGGATAGCGAAAAAGCAGCTAGAGAATGTTAGTCAAGATCACGACTGAGGTATATGTCATACGCTGAGCACACATAGTCCTGTAAAATGCGCTATATATATATATATATATATATATATATATATATATATATACTGTTTATGTATATATATCCATCTGCATTGCTTTATTCCCAGAAAGCAACACTCCCAATGTCATCTGACACCAATCAGACCAGCTGTTTTATCAATATCTACTCTTTCAACAGTTTTAGATCATCATTTTATGGTCACTGCTGTTTGA